>NW_014541981.1:59597-126303 GCF_000741045.1 Vigna radiata var. radiata | reverse complement strand
AGAAATAGAAAGAAGAGAGAGAAGCAAAGAAGAAGAGCCAATAAGACAAAAAGAAGAGCAAGAACTAGGAAAAGAGCAAGCACCACCTCCTCCTACACTCCTCATAGAACCAAGACTATTAAGGGGAGGTTTTCCATCCTTTAACTTTTCNCCATCTATCTTTGAGTTTTCTCATTTTAATTTGTTTTTCAAAGAAATTGCCATATCATATTTTCAAAATTTAGAACTTTTAACACATGGCAATTCACAACTTGAGCTATGGTTACCTCTTTGGTTCCCACTAACTCAAGACAAAAATAAATTTTTAAAAGAAGTAAGGCTTCATAAAATTATAAAGCTTGAACAATCTAACATTAGGAAGCCTTCTTCTAAACATACCTTTTCATGCATCTTGTTGGGTTAATTGAAATTAATTAGTGATATGTTTGATGCTTATTGCAGATTCACATTTGACCCTGGAGGAACTTATATGGAGCCAACAAAAATAAGTCCTCATAAAGACGACCCACCAGATTTGAGGACAAATCCTTCTCAAGAGGGAAGGGATGATACGTGGGGCCCAAGCCCAATAAATAAAGACCACCAAAGAAGGATAAAAGAGACATTTCTACACATGGAGGGGTGAGTTTAGCACAACACGAGGTGCACCAAGAATCCTTCCCAAATTAGAAATGCTGCACCCGTGTGTTTCATATTGTAAACGTGTTCTTCTTCAAACTTTCCAGCACATGTAATTCTATACATTCTAGAAAGTAGTCACGTTTAAAATTGTTTGATCCACGTGGATTGTGATCCACTATTCACGGATCATGAATTGTATGCACATGGCCAAGGGGGTTCACCTATAAAACCACCACGGCAGCACTTGTATGACACTTTTGAATGATATAGAGTTTACTTCGCTGATGCATTTCCAGCAACTAGACTCTGCCCAAAAGTCACTTCATATTGAGCTTTCATCTCCATCTAGCTTCCTTCCAAGTGAGGGCCGCCTGAGCTAGAGCTTTCAGCCACCGTAGAGCTCTTCCTCCACCATTGCCTCCACTGATTTCACTCCTCCATTGCTGCCAAATCACAAGCATTATCAGCCGCTGCATCTAAGCATCTAGCTACCGTTTGATTCCACTTCCGCTGCAACTAAATCCACGTCCCTGACTGGAGCATCCTTATCACTAATTATTGGCTTGCTATCCCTAGCCTCCCCTAGTAATTAATAATGCATTATAAATAGAAGCAAAAACAATTGATCGTCCTATCCCCTATCCCTTGGTGGTATTGCTTAATCAAGGTATTTCCCCCAGTTCATGACAGTACCGTACGTTCCCATATCAATAAAGACAAACAACGATTATCGAATGAGTTAAACGATAAAAGCTTTAAGCGCAGAAGAGAAACCCAACAATTGATAATCAAAGCATACGACAAGCATATANGCATTTCCAGCAACTAGACTCTGCCCAAAAGTCACTTCATATTGAGCTTTCATCTCCATCTAGCTTCCTTCCAAGTGAGGGCCGCCTGAGCTAGAGCTTTCAGCCACCGTAGAGCTCTTCCTCCACCATTGCCTCCACTGATTTCACTCCTCCATTGCTGCCAAATCACAAGCATTATCAGCCGCTGCATCTAAGCATCTAGCTACCGTTTGATTCCACTTCCGCTGCAACTAAATCCACGTCCCTGACTGGAGCATCCTTATCACTAATTATTGGCTTGCTATCCCTAGCCTCCCCTAGTAATTAATAATGCATTATAAATAGAAGCAAAAACAATTGATCGTCCTATCCCCTATCCCTTGGTGGTATTGCTTAATCAAGGTATTTCCCCCAGTTCATGACAGTACCGTACGTTCCCATATCAATAAAGACAAACAACGATTATCGAATGAGTTAAACGATAAAAGCTTTAAGCGCAGAAGAGAAACCCAACAATTGATAATCAAAGCATACGACAAGCATATAGATAAATAAGAGTTTCAATAAAAGAGAGTTTCAAAAGATTACATTGTTCCCCAACAACAAAAGGGTTTAGTTCACCATTGTCATGGTGAAACTAGATGGAAAATGATGGAAGAATGGAAAAACAAACCCTAGTTAGGATAAAAAGGAGCCAAAGCATCCAAGAGATCTTTTCCAAGGAGTGAAAATTAGGTCTGGCCGCCCTCTTCTGTCAAAAGAATACATCTGAAGTCGCAATAGGGCTATTTATAGCTGAGGAACATCATAGAAATTAGGCCCAAGCCCAACAGACAACCGCCCGACGTCACACTTATGCCTTTCGGCAGTTTACCCATAATCGCGCCACCGCCCGACGGTGAATTGCGCCGCCCAGCGGTTTGCCTCTAATCACAAAATCGTTTGGCTGCACCGCTTGGGCGCGAGACAGTGGCTCCCCCTCACATTTGGTCGCCCAACGTTGGATTTTGGGCGCTGGGCGGTTCCTAGACTCTTCTTTCTTCATGTTTCTTCATCTTTCTTGAGTCTAAGACCTTCCATCTTCAATCCCATTCTTCATCTTTATCAAAAATGCTGCAAAACAATGCAAAACAAGCATAATATCTCTAAAAACAACTTTTGACTCTGAACTGACTCAACTTACATGTTTTGCTTGATTCTAAACTCATTCTAAGCCTTAGGGGGTGTATTTTGATCTCAAATGAAGCATGAAAATAACTGTTTTTCAATAGTTATCAGTCGTTCGACCTCAACATTAGGCCTCCAAAGGCCTCGACTTCTCGGCCGAATTTGATCTCAAGCTCTCGGCCATTCGGCCTCACACTCTTAGCCAAATATGGCATCAACATTCAACTTTGGTCGTCCGGCCTCAACATTCGGCCTCCCACACTTAGCCAAATTTGGCAACAAGATTCAACTTTGGTCGTTCGGCCTCAACATTTGACCATCCATTGGCCTCAAACGTCTCGGTCATTCGACCTCTAGCTCTCGGCCATCCATTGGCCTCAAACTTCTCGGCCATTCGGCCTTAAGATCTTAGCCAAGTTCGGCATCATTCAACCACGACCATTTGGCCTCACCTCAGCCTTAAATGACCCCAGTCGTTTCATCATCCCTCGGCCTCAACAAGCACGACTCTTTACCCTCCACCCACTCATCAACAAGCAAAGGTGACTTAAAGATAAAAGCAAATCAAGCCAGCCGCCTTTTCTAGGAAAGCGACCTACTTAAACCCGTCGCGTCATTAACATCATGCTCGGGCTTGGGGGGTTGATGTACCGCACGGTACCCTGGGGGACCGTACGATCTCCTACGCAGGGGCAGACCATCGGACCACACCTGCCTGGATCAGGCAACCTGAGCCTGGCCAACCCGCCATAATAGAACGGTCATCCTGGACCGAACGGTACTTGTTAGGATGACCACCAGGACAATCCCGTCCGACCAAGTGGATAAATTATAAACGATAACAGTTGATTAAAGCCCCTAATGGAGGTTTAGGCGTTATTGGGCTGTCATCAGGCCCACGAAAGGTAAAAGTCCATTACACCCAGTATAAATAAGAGTCTCAGGTATGATTTTAGGACATATTGCTTAATACATACTCTTCTTACTGCAATAACCGTTCGGTCACTTAACTGACTTGAGCGTTAGAGTGTCTTTGACAGGTACCCGCCCATCCAGCTTAGAGAGCGAGGAGGGGGAACGAACTCGGAATAGGAAGAAGAGACAGTTAACCGTTCGGTCCTCAAAAGGAAAAACGTTCAATCTTCACAAGCCGTCCGACCTTCCACACCACCTGGAGCGCTTCAAGCTACGTCCATCCAGTCTTCAACCCTCGGCACCACTTTATATCCGAAACAAAAGGTAATAATATCGTTTGGAGAACTCTTGTCGTTTGAGGAGTCCGTAGGGAGAGAAGGTCAGGGATATGTTAATAATGCGACATAGTCATCATCATTAGCTGGTTCCTTTATTATAGGGTCAACCAAGCGGAAAGAGTCTTCGGTTGATGGCAGAATGGCTATGCACATAAATAACAAAGCTGCTTTGGTTGTAGAGGGTGTGGATCCGACCGAGGAGGCAAAGACTGTTATAGAAATTGATAGATTGGGGAGTGGGACAGTAGGCTGGCCCCGCTCTCACCTGTGCCCAATTACAATTGAGCTCCACATGAAGTAGGGCTTTATATGTCCTCCACTTCATGGAAGAGTTCAAGAACCGAGTGGACCTGTGGTGTCCAGGGCTGGAGTTTGTTCTAAGGTAGTTATTTTAGATCTTCTAAATCTTTGAACCATACTTACCAACAAGATTAACATATTTAAATATTAGTATAAGTCCAACAAACTATATTTAATGCATTTTAAAACATTTTAGATATACAAGTACATTAAACTTAAAATAAATATAATATGTCAAAAATATAATTTTTTGAAGACTTGTATTAAGCATGACTACCCAAAGATTAATATTTGATCAACTTCAAACATATTTGGTCTACAAACCTTAACTTAATAGGTCATGGTGAGTCATTCATTACACAATGTCTACTAAAGTTGTGTTCCGGGACATTTTCAAAATCTTAATTTCTTTATCATTTAGTATTTTACTTTACAGAATTTAGACTATGAGTGAAGCAAATATATCTTCTTTCAATGATAGGTTTTATGATTAATATCTTAAATAATAAAGTTATTCAACATATCATCCCAGATATGTAATTACAAGACATCCAATATCAAACATAATATAGATTAATTCAATCAAAAAATTGTAACACCCTAAAATTTAAACTATCGATTATATTATAATACATGAGAAAGTTTGCACAAAGCTTATATTCATACAAAATGAAAATCTAAACTTACTCAAATATATAAATAGCAATATTTACAAATCAAAATAAAATATTTCTTCTCTTCCAAATATTCTCCCCGTAGTATACATATTACGGTCATCCCAAGGCACACCACAAACACATGCAAGAATAAGTTATTGACTTCAAAACATATTATATATAACATTCTCATTATCAATTCAATTTGAATAATTCACATCATATTGAAGTCAGATACAAAACTCTTCACCATTATATAATACTTTATAAAGATTTAACTCCCACACTGGAGACTTGGTTCACCGACACTGTTAGTGTCACCTTCTTAACCTAAAAAGCCGCTCAAACTATACTTCATTCTTTAGTTCACATTCCATTCAAGTAATACTTTCTTCCTTTGTTTTTTGTTATCTTGGAATTTTGATGTTGTTGGTTGCGTTTTTATTAGGGGTGGGCAAACTGCACCACAGTTCACTGCACTATGAAAGTTTATGGTTAATTATAAACGAGTTTATGAAAACTGCACTGAATTAAAAAAATAGTTCAGAGTAACTGAACTGAACTATTTTTTAGTTTAGTTATACTGCAGTACAGTTCAATAAACTGTTCAATAGTTCAATTAAGTATTTATTATGCAGTTCAATTAAGTATTTATTATTCAATTCAGTGAATAAACATTGTTCCAAATGGCACTACTCCAGACCCATTTTTGTCCCCATATTAGAACATTTAATACAAAGAAAATAGCAGAAACTATTCTAGGGAACATGATTGTAGTTTTGAAGGCAATAATGAGTTTCAAGCTCCCTTCATAATACAAAGAAAATGACAGAAACTATTTCATAAGTATACTGTGCCTAAAATTGGTTAAGACATAATATACTAACTGATTTCAAGCTCCCTTCAAGCTAAAACAAGCAGTGAAGTACAAATCCTGAAATTCACTAACTGATTTCACAGGAACCTTGATAGGGAATAAAGAGGGAAAAAGGTGTTAGAAAGTTATAATCATATTGTTAGTATTATTAGTTTAGGTGGGAAATAAAGCTCCTATATAAGAGCTAAGGGGGTGAGGGATATTGGACGCTTTTGAATTGATATATTGTGTAGACAGGATCACGTTTATCCTATGGAGAGAGATTTCTGCTCTGTTGGAGGTTGTTACAGCTGTGTAATGGCGTTACTGAATAGAGAATATACAATTTATACTCTTTTTTCTGGTGTTTATGTGTGAGTGAGTGCATTATAGATAGGTTTCCAATCTAGGAACCTATCAATTTGGTCCGACCTGCCGGATCAGTGAGAGATAGGAGCGAGATAGAGGGAAAACTAAATGCATTAGAAGGAAGAACGGAGGGAAGGATAAATGTGTTGGAGGGGCGAATGGAGGCGATGGAAACGACGGTGGAGGGCCTGAAGGCGGAAACGATGAGTTTACGGCAAGAACTTAGAGAGTTCATGCGAATGTTTGGAGAACAAGGACAAAATGCTGCGAGCCATCGAGAGGGAAGTCAGGATTCAGTTAATGGAACCAGAGGAGAACGAAGAGAAGATGACGAAGAAGATACGAGTGGCGCGCAACCAAACTAGGTGAAGAGGGTCGAGTTACCAACCTTTGAAGGAATCAATCCGCTAGGGTGGATTTCTCGCGCGGAAAAATTCTTCAAAATCCAGAAGGTGATAGAGAGGGAAAAGCCCCGACTGACGTACGTCTCCATGGAAGGGAGCGCAAGTTATTGGTATCGCTTCTGGAAAGAAAAAGCGCAGACACCAACATGGGAGGGGTTGCGGGAAGCTCTAATAAGGAGGTTTGGAGGTCACGACCGAGGAACAGTGTTTGAGAGGCTAGCGGCGGTCAAGCAGAACAACACCGTCGATGAGTATATCCAGGACTTTGAAATGTTAGTGATGCATATGAAGGGCGTGTCGGAGGATCAACTCTTGGGATATTTTTCCGCAGGTCTGCAAGGGGAAGTCAGAAGTCATATTCGTCCACAGAATCCCCGAGATTTATTGTCGACGATGGAGGTGGCGCAGGACGTAGAGGAGGCGAGTCGAGGTGCGCGAACGGCGGAAGGAACCGGAGCCAGGAGCGGCCAGTCGTGGGGGCGATATCAAGGTGGGACCGACACAGTAGCGAGATAGGGTCCGAAACGTTCGGGGGTAGCAGAAAGTGCGACGGTGACTCGTAGGGATGGTCCTCAGGGACCAGTGATGTCTGGAGCGGGGAGTAGTACAGTAAGTGACGACCGCGGACGAGGATCCAGGAACTTGCCTTATCCCGAGTACATTAGAAGAAGGGAAGAGGGATTGTGTTTCCACTGTGGCGGTCCTTTTAGTCCCAGACATCGTTGCCCAAAGAGAAGCTTGCGGGTGGTGATCATGGGAGAAGACGAAACCGACGGTGACGTAGAGGAAGAAGGTAGGAAAGAAGCTGGACATAAACGCATGGAGTTGTCGTTGTTCTTCACGGATGGGCTCACTTAAAACAAAATTATGAAACTACAAGGCTGGGTTTGGGGGAAGAAGGTGATGATCCTCATCGACAGTGACGGTAGCCACAACTTCATTACAACAGAGTTGGTGGAGGAGCTGGGCTTGCCGGTAGAAGAGACCATATATCGTGAGTTTGGGAGATGGCCGAAAGAAACAAACGGGGGGCTGTTGTAGGAATGTTCCAATAAATGTAGGTGAGACAGAGGTATTTGAGAATTTTTATTTGTTTTAATTAGGAGAAGTAGATTTGATTTTGGGAATGGAGTGGTTGGGTAAATTAGGGGAAGTAACCATTAATTGGGGAGAATTAAAAATGGTTTATAAGTAGGGAGAAAAGGTGGTAATGATAAAAGGGGACCCCACCCTCTCACGAAAAATAGTGGAACCAAAAGTTTTAATGAAAAGGAAAGCGGTGGAACCTAAGACCTTGGTTTGGATTTTGGGAAAGGCAGAGATAAAAGCTAAAACAATAGAGACCAGTCCAGATTTAACAAGGATCCAAATAAAGGAGCTACAACCGGTATTGTCAGTTTCTGAAGAGGTTTTTAAGCAGCTCAAGGGCGGACCACCAGACCGAGTCCACCGAAGCCTGCTCAAAGAAGGGATTGATTCAGTTACTGTCCGCCTTTATAGATACTCTCATGTGACGAAGGAAAAGATTGAAAACCCCAGGCAGCAGCAAAGAGAAGAAGGAAAAGCACATGTGAGCCTTGTGGTTGCGGCAATGGCGGAGCACTTGCCATTGATATTCGGGATGGGGAAGGTCACGGTGAAGTGGCCATTCTACTTTCAGACCGGTGCGTGTAGGCACAACGATCGGTGCTCTTTCCTCCACACGAAGCCGAGCATAAGCCCTACCATTATGCTTCCCAGCATGTACCAATGCTTCGACATGATAACCCCCGGCGCCGGCGCCCATGACAACCTCATCGACTCTCGCCAGATCCAGGAACACTTCGAGGAGTTCTATGCGGGTATCTTTAAGGAGCTCTCCAAGTACAGCGAAATCGAAAACTGCCATGTCTACGACAACCTCGCTGACCACATGGTGGGCAATGTATACGCTAAGTTTAGAGAGGACGAGCATGCTGTAAATACTGTCAAGAACTTCACTGGATGGTTTTATGCCGGTAGGTCAATTATCGTGGATTTCTCGCAGGTGACGAATTTTTGAGGAGTTCCTTGCAGCCAATATGAGGAAAATACTTGCAACCACCGAGGCTGCAACTTCATGCATTTGAAAAGAATGAGCCGGGATTTGAGACACCAATTATTTGGGAAGCACCATAGATGGAACAGTAGAAGTAGAGTCCTTACGGGCATCGCTGCCATGATGAGCAGTTCCATCATAGTCATAGCAGAAAGTACGATGACAGGGACCACCATCATGAGAGTCGTCGTAGTAAACGCAGGAGCTCGAGTCCTAAACTTAGGAGAGGAAGAAGTGGAAGTCTTGCTTGGCCCAATGTTCTGGCTCCTCAAGATTCTCGACAGGAGGCAGAAACAGAGAGATGAAAAGGTAATACCGCAAATATTGGTTGAATGGCAAAAAGGGGAAGGAAGGAACAACATAGAAAGATGTGCTCACTGTTCAGGAACAATTCCCACACTTCAACCTTGAGGACAAGGTTCCACATCAAGCGGTGGGTAATGATAGGGAATAAAGAGGGGAAGAGGTGTTAGGCAGTTATAACCATATTGTAAATATTATTAGTATGGGTGGGAAATAAAGCTCCTATATAAGAGCTTATGGGGTGAGGGATATTGGACACTTTTCAATTGATATATTATGTAGACAGGATCACGTTTATCTTATGGAGAGAGATTTTGGCTCTCTTGGAGGTTGTTACAGTTGTGCAGTGGGTTACTGAATAGAGACATATAGATGAAAACATGACACAAAGTCTTGTATAACTTGTCTACAATCCATCTTTATAGATTTTCTCTCTACTAGACTAGAAAAGTGAGACAGCAGAAATAGTCAAATAGATTTCTACCTGACTCAATCCTTTAAACTGATTTCTACCACGATCTTCAAAAACCAAGATTGGCGGCTTCTCTGGATTTAATAAATCCATGGCCTGTTCCTGATGATCAACCTCATAGAAAGAAACACTTATGGATTTCCTATTTTTCTCAGCAATTGGAAGAAACTTAGCAATAGCAAGTACTGCCAAACCCGGCCTCTCAGCATTTCCCTAAAATAACAAAGGAGTAATTGTTAGCATAGATAAAGTATGATTTCATACAAATCAATAATCAAAATTCATAAAAAAGCACTCCCCCAACCAATAAAGTAAAAAAGAAAACAAGCTCAATGACTAAGTATGTCAAACCTGAATTATGTGGGTCTTTCCACTACCCCTAGCTCCATGTGCAATAACAGTGTTGTTATGACCTTCAAAAGCTGCAGACGCAAATTTCCAGATTGTAAATACTATTTCTATTTTTTATTCTTCATCCTAAGCTTAATATTTAAAAGATGTATGAATCATGAAAATTTTATTCCTCCAAACATTACACAATTCAAGAACCACTAACCTTCAAGATTTTTGGGCCGCATATTTAGCTAATTTTTTAACAACAAAATTTAGGAAGAGGAAATGAAGCCACATTACTTTCAAGGAAGGAAACTTACGGATTTGAAGAGTAAAAAAAAATCTACAATTATTAGAGATGATACCTAGTCTTACTCCTCTCAGCCTAACCTTTGCTTTGTATATCATTCAGCTATAACTCAAGCTCCAATTTTGTGGCATCACAATTCAAGAATCAAAGACCCTTGAGATTTAAGCGAAGTGTACTATCTAGCTATGGCTCATGAAAACTTTAAATGTCCAAACATCATATAACTGATTGACAATTTGTAAATCCAAAATAAGATAGGAAATGTAAAACCTCAAATCAAAAACTTTTGTGTCTAATACAGGCTGTTGACAATTTGAATGGTCATTGTTGCAAAACTGAAACTTTATATAAAAAAAGGGCCTATAATCATAATGACCAACAGAGATAAATATTTCCACACATAATATGGTAAATTTAAGAAGTCATAATTGAAGCATTGAGATATTGGATCCAGTAATGCTTTCCTGGCCAAATGAACACATTTCTAAACTTTGACTATGGAAACACCGATGTTTTCATCAAAAGAAAATAAAATAGGCTTGAATAAGATGAAGATAGAAGTTCGCCAACAAATCTTGGTTTTGGAAATAATGTTCAACAAGTTCTAACAAGATAACCAAAGTCACATTGCATTGAACATCGAGAACACTAAACCTGAACACATTATGTAAAATTTCAATAGAACTAAAACTCCACTTTAATTCTAGAAATTGTATTCATCTTGGACTTCATTTACCTCTATAATGCCCATACATATTTCATCTAAAATGTCATTTGTTTAATTTAACAGCAGAAAGTAGTATTTTTAAAGAAAAAAATCATCCTAGGAGCCTTTGAAGAGGATTATGCTTGATGAATCATGAAATAGGAAAACACAAGTAGAGAAAGTGATTGAAAGATGTATGATGAAGCAGTAAGGTTCGAAAAATCCACCTTCACCAATAGTCATTGAACAAATATGCTTGAGATGTAAAGGAAAAGAGAAAATTGGCTAGACCAAAAGAAATTACTTTGTTGGCATTCAAAGATTCAAAAAAAAGAACAACAATGAGAAATTCCCTCTCACCTGGACATTGTGCTCGCTCATTGCAGGTGGGATAATTTCAGATCCAAAGTCATTGAATGAAGAACATTTCCATCTTAATAGTTGCACCAGAGTTTCAGTTCTAAACACGTAGATGTTGACCGGTTCGGCAAGTGTACCGAATCGTTCAAGTAATAAAACCATGGTAAGACCAGGTATCGTTTTCCCAAGAAACTCGTAATACTAGAGAATTGTGCGATTAACAACTCATCTAGACTCAATAGAACAACATTCATTTACAGCATGTGCAAGAAAATAAATTTACAAATAATTACAGGGTTGGACTTTGGTATTGAAGGTACTTAGAAATGGAAAAAACTAGAAATGGTATGAAATGACAATATTAAAGTTAGTTTTAACCAATTCACTCTTGTGTATACCCAATTTCATCTCCTCTCCATCAATTTACTAAAGTCAATCCACTAAAACACTCTAGCCCTAATCCCTTAGGTGAAAGAGCCTAGGTTTTCCCTATCAAACTCCAATCCCTTGGAAAATCTAACAAGCAAACCCGCATTAAAAACTAGGATCTAAGACAACATGTGAATCATCTTCCATCCCTAGAATCAATGAACCACAAGGACTCTTGTTTCAGTTCTGGGTTTCATCTTATGTCCCCATAACCCATGAAACCCCAAAATCAAGTCATGAACGTCCCCATTACATGCAAGCTTTAAGATTAGAAACAAGAATACTAGCAATTGATAGAAAAGGCATATATATATTCAAATCATTCAACAAATACTCAAGAGTTCATAGGCTACAACTAACCCCAACAAGATGGGTTTGGTTCTCCACTTCCATGGAGAACCTTAGAGCTTACAAACATGGAAGATGGAAGTAGAATGAGACCCAAAGGAAGAGGAGGAGATGTTCCCACAAGCTCCTCTCGCCCTTCATGAGCTCCAACCGTGAAATCGCGCCTCCTAAGAACCAAAGACCCATTTCCCTTCGCATTTTAGGTCTAAATAGACTAAATTTTCCACATCAGCAGCGCCACCGCTCAGCTGCACCCCAGCTGCACCTCAGCTACAACATTCCAGAGAGCAGGGCGCTTAGCTGCACCTCAGTTGCACCCCAACGGTAGCCTTCCAGAGAGCATGGCGCTCAGCTGCACCCCAACTGCACCTTAGCTACAACATTCCAAAGACAGATATAGCTCAGCCGTAGCTCAACTGCAGCCCAGCTACAACATTCCAAAATTCTCTCTTTTTGCTATTTTACTTGTTTTTGTGGTTGGTTCAATTCTTTACTTTGGTGGAGGTTCTTCCAAGCATATTTTAGGCTACAAAATAAGGGGATTAGTGATGAGGTTACATCAAAGTAGCCCAAAACAAAATTATTTAGAAAACTAGGAGAAAAGAGAGGATTAAGCAAGTTATAAGCTAGAAAGGAGTTGATTTTGCTACTAAAATGATGCTTAGATAATGAGAAGAATTAACATTATCAGTAGACACCCATGGATGCAATATAAGGATGTTTTTTTTGCTTCTTGTGGCGATAACCCTAAAAGAGTGGTGTCAACCAACTACAGTAATTGAAATTAGAAATGTTAGATGAATTCAATTCTTGATAAAACTTGTAGAAAAAAGCACTTTTTAGAAAAAAAAATAATGAATATTGTTTGGTTCTCTTCGCACTTGCTGGTTTTAAAAACCATTTTCTCAAACAGAAGAATCATTTGATTTGGAAGAGAGCTTGCATTACCAAAAGTCGGTGCGAACGGTTAAACTAAAATACCAAATCAGGACAATATCAACACCAAGACAAACATACAAATGAAACCTAAAATAGAAAAGTGCATGAGTACACGAATCACTTTCTCTCAGACATATCAACAAACATGTAAAGATCATAGTAAAAGTGGCAGCAAAATTCTGCTCCACGAAGAATCTTGTGGTGGTGACGGCATACTTAAACAGATGCTGGAGAAGCTCCAACAAAACACTTGAAGACGGCTAATGTTAAGCAGCGGAAAGCAAGAAAGGAAAGCTTAAAGACTTGTGTAGCAACAGAGGGCTAATGGGGGGAGAGGGGAGAAGGGATGCGCGGCAGCGGAAAGGAAGAAAGCAACGGCGGTAGAAAACTTGTGACGGTGGTGATTGAAAATAAATCCTATAGAAGAAAGGAATTGAACAAAGAAAATAACAATCGCGGTTCAAATAGTTAACTACACCTAAACATGTAAAGTTTAGTGTTTTTTTTTTTTTAAACTGAACTAAAGAACATGTTAATTAGTTTTTAGTATACATTAGTTTAGTGTTTTCCAATACAAAAAAGTATAAATAATTGTAGTTTAGTACAGTTCGGTAAATTTTGCCCACCCTTGGTTTTCATGGATTGTTTTTGTTCCATGTAGGCTTTGCTTAGTCTCATATTTAGTTACTTCAGTTTTTCTATGCCCTTATGCTCTTTTGCTTTTCAATATTGGATTGAAAAAAATGTTTTTGGGCTTATTTCTGCCCAATTGGGTGAGCATTTCCATTGTTTCGATAAGGTTTGGAGGTCCCTTACTCAAAACACTCTATGTTGCTTCTAAGACTCGATGGACCTTGAAGACTGAACGAACCTTGTAGATTGGACGAACCTTGAAGAATGGATAGACCTTGAAGACCGGACAAACCTAAGCACTCTAGGTTGTTTTGAAGGTCGGACGAACCTTACTCGTTGACTCTAAGACCGGGCGGGTTTGTTGAAGGCTGAACGGGCTCCCTAGTCGTCTTCGTACTCCAAGTTGTATTGTTCGTTCTCCCTCCTCCTTCTCCTAGTCGTAGGGACGGACATCTGTAAAAGGCACTCTAACGCTCAAGTTAAAAATGTAACCGAGCGATTAGCATAATAAGTAATGCGTATATTTTGCATTGTGGTCCAGAAGTCATACGTGAGACCTTTATTTATACTAGTTGTAATGGGCCTTTACCTTTTATTAGCCTAATGACGACCCAATCACACCTTAACCTTCATTAGGAGCTTTGATGAGATATTATCGTTTGTAACCTAACCATGTAGTCAACCTAAACGGTCAGATTGGATGGTTGGTCAGCCTGGGAAGAGTCGTTCAGCCTGAATGGTCGGTTGACCTGGATGGTCGACCTGAATGGTCGGCCTGGTGGTTGGTCGGCTTGAGAAGAGTCGTTCGGTATGTCAACCTTGGGAGAGTCGGCCTTGGGAAAGTCGTTCGGTCATAGGGTTGGGAGGACCATACGATACATAAGCCCCCAAGCTTGAGCATGATTTTATTATGCGAAGGGGTTATGTTCATGGCCTTCCTGATACGAACAAGATCTCTTGTTGGCTTTTGTCTATCTTCTTTGTTTGTTGATTAGGATGATTGGCCGGAAGATTGAAGCGGGACGTGCATTTGTCGATTAAGTCTGGATAGGCTACTTATTCTGCTCAAGTAACATGTCGTGGAGATCCGCGATCCCCGACTTTGATGTTGTCGGCCGGGATTCCTTTAAGGAGGAACGATCTAAGCTGAAAGCTCTAAGCCAATTTTGGCTAAGTATGAGGCCATGGAAGACCGAGCAGTTGAGGCCGAATGGTCGATGCTGGATAGCCAAGGCTGGATGGCCGAGACTGGATGGTTAAGGCCGAATGGAGGAGGCCGTATGGCCGAATGCTAGCGAGGCCGAATGGCCGAATAGTTGAGGCCGAACGGTTGAATAGTAGTGGCTGAATGGCCGAATGGTCGAGGCCGAATTGCTGAGTCATTAATGCCAAATTCGGCTAAGTACCTGTGAGGCTATGGAGGGTGAGCAGTCGAGGCCGAATGGTCGAATAGTTGGGGTCGAACAACCGTACAGTTGAAGTCGAATGACTGAATAGTTGCTAAATTTGGTTAAGTACTTATGAGGCCATGGAGGTCGAGTAATCAAGGCCAAAAGGTTAGTTGAGTACTTGAGAGGTCAGGTTGGAGAAAGTACCTGAGACCAAGGTATGGTCGAACGATTGAGGCCACAAGAGGCCGAGAAGTTGAGGCCAATGTAAGGTCGAACGGTTGAGTCCATGTGAGGCCGAAAAGTTGAGGCCAATGTAAGGCCGAACGGTTTATGCCATGGGAGGCCGAGAAGTTAAGGTCAATGTAAGGTCGAATGGTTGAGGCCATGTGAGGTCGAAAAGTTGAGGCCAATGTAAGGCCGAACGGTTTAGGCCACGGGAGGCCGAGAAGTTGAGGTCAATGTAAGGCCGAACTTTTAAGGCCAATGTAAGGCCGTATGGTGGCGCTGGTTCATCTGCTGAACGTGTCGCTCCCCAACTTGGGTTTTATCTGGAATCGGGCGGCAGAGGTTTTGTAATGAACTCGTCGTTCACCGCCCGACCAAACTTACAGTGGTTCCTTTAGAAACTCGTTGTTCATCAACTTGGGCTTTATTTGGAATCGGGCGATAGTGGTTCTGTAATGAACTCGTCATTCACCGTCCGGCCAAATTGATATTGATTCCTTTAGGAACTCGTCGTTCATCAATTTGGGCTTTATCTGGAATCGAGCGGTAGTGGTTCTATAAAGAACTCACCGTTCACCGCCCGAGGTGTCAAGGCAAAATACTTAAGGCCAAATTTGGCTATGTACCTGTGAGGTCATGGACAACCGAGCAACTGAGGCTAGACGGTCGAATGATTTAGCATTGATGGCAAATTTAGCTATGTACTTGTGAGGCCATGGACGACCGAGCAACAAAGGTCGGACGACCGAATGACTTAACACTGATGCCAAATTTGGCTATGTACTTGTGAGGCCATGGACGACCGAGCCACAAAGGTCAGACGATCGAATGATTTAACACTGATCCCAAATTTGGCTATGTAATTGTGAGGCCATGGACGACCGAGCAATTAAGGTCGGACGGTTACGGCCATGGGAGACCATCAAGTTGAGGTCTAGGTAAGGCCCAACGATTGGAGTCAACGCCTAAGGTAAGGTCGGACGACTTGGGTCATGGACGAACGTGAAGCCGAGCTCTAAGGTAAGGTTGTTCGAATGTGGCCATGGACGGCCATGAAATCGAGGCCTAAGGTAAGGTCGGACGAATGAGGCCATGGACAGCCTTGAAGTCGAGGCCTAAGGTAAGGCCGGACGATTGTGGCCATGGACGGCCTTGAAGTCGTGGCCTAAAGTAAGGACGAACGACTGTGGCCATGAACGGTCTTGAAGTCCAGGCCTAAGGTAAGGCCGGACGAATGAGGCCACAAACGACCTTGAAGTCGAGGCCTAAGGTAAGGCCGGATGAATGTGGCCATGGACGACCGTGAAATCGAGGCCTCAGGTAAGATCGGACGAATGTGGCCATGGATGACCTTGAAGCTGAGGCCTAAGGTAAGGTCGGGCGATTGTGGCCATGGACGACCTTGAAGTCGAGGCCTAAGGTAAGACCGGACGAATGTGGCCATGGACGACCAGACGACCATGGCCATGGACAACTTGAAGTCGTGGCCTAAGGTAAGGTCGGATGATTGTGGCCATGGACGACCTTGAAGTCCAGGCCTAAGGTAAGGTCGGACTAATGAGGCCATGGACGACCTTGAAGTCGAGGCCTAAGGTAAGGTTGGACGAATGTTGCCATGGATGGCCGTGAAATCGAATCCAAGTTTAAGAAAGTACCTGATGGTGAGAGTTTCTACAATCCGGATCAATATGTAGGGGATCACAGGGGATCATAGGGGATGCCGCTCGGCCCCACGGTGGGCGCCAAAATGTTGCGGTAGGGTTTGGAGGTCTCTTGTTCAAAACACTCCATGTTGCTTCTAAGATCGGATGGACCATGAAGACTGGATGGACCTTGTAGATTGGACGGACCTTGAAGACTAGATGGACCTTGAAGACCGGATGGACCTAAGCACTCTAGGTTGTCCTGAAGGCGGATGGACCTTACTCGTTGACTATAAGACCGGACGGGTTCGTTGAAGGTCGAACGGGTTCCCTAGCCGTCTTCGTACTCCAAGTTGTATTGTTCGCTCTCCCTCTTCCTTCTCCTAGCCGTAGGGGTGGGCACCTGTCAAAAGCACTATGACGCTCAAGTTAGTAATGTAACCGAGCGATTAGCACAACAAGTAATGCATATATTATGCATTGTGGTCCATAAGTCATACCTAAGACCTTTATTTATACTAGTTGTAATGGGCCTTTACCTTTCGTCGGCCTAATGACGACCCAATCACACATTAACCTTCATTAGGGGCTTTGATGTGCTATTATCGTTTGTAATCTAACCATGTGGTCGAGCTGGACGATCGGATTGGATGGTTGGTTGGCCTGGGAAGAGCCTTTCGGCCTGGATGTTCGGTCTGGATGGTCGGTCGAACTGGATGGTTGACTTGAATGGTCGGCCTAGTGGTTGGTCAACCTGAGAAGAGTCGTTCGGTACACGACGTTGGGAGGACCATGCGGTATGTCGGCCTTGGGAGAGTCGGCCTTGGGAAAGTCATTCGGTTCACGGGGTTGGGAGGACCATACGGTACATCCATGTTGAGCCCTCTCTTGGCAGAGGAAGGGTTTGTTTCATAACGCTTAGTTGGGCCCCTTTTTCGCCCAATGCAGGGTTTTAGAGAGTCATTTTTGTTCTAGTGTGCTACCCTAGTTGTTCTAGTGGCACGTTTTATTATTGGCATTAAGTGTGCATTCGAAGATGCTGATGACAGAGAAGGAGAGGACCACATACCATGGACATCAAAATCGGATGGAGATTCACCTTTTATTTAGTTCTTTTTTATGAAGATAATCTTGTTTAGTATTCTGTTTTTACTCTTTAGCTTTAAGCTTTAGTATTTAAATTTCAGTTGATAATGATTTAGAACTGTGACTTGTCTAGTTAACAAATATAATGGCTTATTGAATTTGAGTGAGTTATGCATGTTAATAATAATAGTTTCTATTTGCTAACAATTGAGATTTGTGGTTTAAATTGAGATTATGTTGTTTTTGTTAAGCATACATTTGTAGTTGCTTTCTATAACATAGCAAAAACTCTAGAAAGAGCGGGGTTTGAATAAAGTTTTTAAGACTTTTTGTAAATAAGTGTTTAAGTTCTTTTGTAGGGGTTAGACGGTCTATAATAAGTATTAAACACTTGTATTTCAAACAACGTGTAGGAAAACTTTTAAAAACAAAAATAATAAGATAAACTTATTTTTTATACTGATTTGATCCAAATTGAGCTACGTCTAGTTTCCTTTTAAGCACGCTTAAGGGGTTCCATTAATCTAAAAAATTATAAGACGAGTTTAACCGTTGCTAGTATTACAACTAACCCAACTGGTTAGAACGTGTTTTACCACTCTTGATATAAACTATTCCAACTAACTACAGTGTTTAACTTCACTGAGTTAAATTTACAAGTGTTTGAATTCACTTCTAAATCTGAAAACAAAAAAATATTTTTCAAAATACAAGAACAAAATATAGCTCTCGTAGAATGAATATGAAATCAATATAAAGAGATTCTGAAAACTTGTAAAGAAACTTTTCTTTTTCAAAGAACAAGTCTTAGACAAAGTAAACTTTAAAGAGAAAATAACAGTGTGAGTGTATGCAAAGATAATTCTTTTTTTTTTCTTCTCTTCATGTAATCCTCTTTGTATAGACTTTGAAAAGATCAATTACTCAGAGCTTTGACCCTCTTATAGGGATATAGCCTTTTAGTATGAGGTCAAAAGTCATGTTACATCTTGCAGGGTAAATGTGTTGTGTGTATGAAGGAGATAAATAGAAGGTATGAATGAAACATTTCTAGAATATCTTCTTATCTTTAAATATTCTTCTGATTTTGATGGAGGCTTTTGAATAAAGACTTGTACTGAAATGATATGCACACAAAAAAAAAAAGAGCACAACACAACAAACAAAATAGTACCACTACGTACATGCATTAAAGTGTTAGACGATCCTAAGCATTTAGGCATTATATGTGAATAAGCATTTAGGCACTGTCTATTTGAGTAACGTATAATGTTTAGGATATTTTTATGTATAGCATTTAGGACTTGTGTTTTTATCCTATATAGTTTGCTTTGTTAAATGTTATTTCGTTTAGACATTTTATTAAACTTCAAAACAAGATTTGCTTAAACGATGTTGTATTAACACTTTCGTGTTAGTATGTTGAGAATGTATTAGCGCTTGTGGCATGCTGAATGGAAACTTGTGGAAACTAAAAACAAAATAATGTGAGATTTTATGCTTTTGATTTATTGAGAGTTGTCACTTTTGATTTACAATTGACTATTGTTAATTATTTGCTTATATGTGTACATATGATTAGAGTCATTTTAATTTTTCTTCTATTGTGCATTATTGTTTGATCTAAATAGCCAATCTTGTTCTTCACGAAGAGAACCTAGCAAACTTTTGAGAATTAAAAGACATTTTACCTCATCATTGAGCTTTGTTGAAAAATAATTGACCACCTCACTTTGAGTCAAGAGAGCAACCCTTTCATAGTCATTAGCATGATTCAAGTTTTGAAGAAGTTGTCTAAGTACATACATAAAGAACTTAACACCATTGGAAGCCTATGCGATTTAACACCGCCACAATTGATGGAGCTTGGCTTAGCCTTCGAAGCATCAAAAAGACCCTTCATTTGGGTTATCAGGGGAGGAAGTTTGTCAGAAGCAATGCAAAACGGATTAAGGAAGATGGGTTTGATGAAAGGACCCATGGTAGAAGCCTTCTGAATCGGGGTTGGGCTCCTCAATTGCTAATACTGTCACACCCTGCAATTGGAGGGTTCATAACACACTATGGTTGGAACTATACCTTACAATATGTGTCGGGGTGCCAATGGTTTCATGCCCAGTATTTGCGGACCAATTTTTTAATTAAAATTTGGTTGTGCTGATACTGAAAGTTGGAATGAAGGTTGGTGCGAAGAGAACTCTTAACTGGGGAAAGGAAAATTAATAAAAGCCTTCATTTAGGTGTCAAGCTAATCTAGACCTCTTCTCATCAACAGCCAAGATCTCAAAACACCCAGCAAAAAGATTTTGATATGCATT
Organism: Vigna radiata var. radiata; assembly: GCF_000741045.1. Classification (NCBI taxonomy): domain Eukaryota; kingdom Viridiplantae; phylum Streptophyta; class Magnoliopsida; order Fabales; family Fabaceae; genus Vigna; species Vigna radiata. The sequence continues at coordinate 106,313 of NW_014541981.1, read as the reverse complement.
TTACCAACAAGAGTTTGAAGTAATCATTTTCTTCTGAGCATTATCTATTAATTTCACTCCCTTTTGGTCGTTGAAGACCTCAATGGAGAACTCTGCACTGGAACCTCTGAAATTGCCTCCAGAATAGGTCCTTTCACTGGAAGGAGTCTCCTTTGATGATGAAAACCATCCCCATGACTCACTTCTTAGCAAGAATGACAAAAATAATAATAGCTAGAAGACGACTCTCACCACCACCCATAGGAGAATTTAATCATACAATTTACGTCCAAGTTTCACAACCCTGCATCAAACAACATAACNAATCAATTTTGTTGCCAAAAACAATTACCCCATGTTGCATTACAAAAATAAGAAGCGAAATTCAGAATATTGAAATAAATTGATAAACTAAGACACTCCTTATATGCCAAAATTAAGATGAAAATTTCACCAACAAAGCAAAGGGTTGTTTTCTGCTCAGAGAACTACAACATTTTCTGTGACAAGGAAACAAAGGATGTGACAGTACACGAGGAATTAAGACGGTTGGTTTTAATATTATCTACTCCTAATTATATTCAATTTTGTTTCAATTGCAGTGCACTTAACAACTAAATCGAGAGACAGAGGGAGAGTAAAAATTTATATGGAAACCTGAATCGTGAAAACGGTGCTTTTGGTGTTTGAAAAAAGGCAATAACAGTTACGATACTTCTTAAGAACGAAGTTGTGTCTCGTTACAAACTTCAAAATTTCGAAACACTACTTTCACCATAAAATTTTCAATACAAATATAAGAGACATGATTTTTCTGAGTTTTGAAAAAAAATATGTTTGAGTTTTGTGTGTGTCTGTTTGTATATATATAACTTATTGATTGAATTATTTTAAAGATCGTGTAGTTTATTTGAGTAGACTGTGCGCCTAAAGATTTGAAAGCTCCAATGAAATAAAGGAATATGTTTAATTGTGATATTTATGAAGTAATTTCTAAAATCCATATAATTTTCAAGCAAAATTTCATAGTTTACCAAACAAATCAAATTGATATAACAGAAATGGAAATTAAAGAGTAAATACTTATTTACTTTTTAAGACAATAAGATTCCATTAAATAGTTAAATTGAAAATACGTAGTTAAAAATTCAGTGAAATCACGAGACTTTGAAGAGTTATTTAAATAAATCAACTTTAAATATGCTCATGAAAAGTGACTTTAAATATTTTCTACGGTAGAAAAAAACTTGCATCAGTTAAGAAGTTTGAATAATTTGTAGGAGATGAAATAATATGAAGAATGAAATGGAACTATATATACCTCGAGTAGAATAATTCTCATCCCACTCAAATTTCTTTAGTTTATTAATATTTAAATATGAATTTATATCTAATTCAACCTGCATTTATTTATATATATTACACAAAATAAAGGCATGCTTAATAGTATTTTACCATGTTTAACATGTAACTTCAAGATTTAATAATGGTTAAAATTTAATATTATACAAGAGAAGTTTAACACCAGACAAAGTTACAATGCTCTTAATGAAGATACTAAAGCACACCTCAGTTCTGTGTTTACAGACAGAAAGGGAAGCAATATCCACTACCAAATCCCAACATTCAATCAATATTGATTCTAATAACTTTTTTTGTTCTTGTTCCCGCTGAACTGTTTCCTGCCTCATGGTTTGATGGAAATTTTCTCTCTCCTTTAGATGGCTCCAAATATGCCAGTGGCCAAGACTGGTTACTGCTCTGCTTCACATTGCTGGAATCTACAACATTGTGATGCTCTAAAATTCAGACACTTAGTAGTTAATCAAATCATGTTGAAAATCGGTTGTGATGAAACAATGATTGTAGATATGTTGAAAAAGGTTAATATTATCTGTAATCAAGAAGTATGAGTCACAATAGCACACCCCATTTATAGACCGTATGTTCAGATTAGCATGCATCAACATGAATTTGGTCGCTCAAATGTGTAGTCTGGTTATAAAACATGCTTGCTATATCACTATCACCTTACTGTACTTGACATTGTAGAGTTGAACATATTAGAATATATTTGTGGAAAACAACTAGTAAATATACGTCTGCAAGCTATGAAAATAGTAAAGTTGTTGGCTTGTCGAAATGCAATAGTAAGGTTGTTAGTTTGTTGTTACCTTAAAAGTCCCACAAATTAGGAGACCAACATGTTCATAGTTGTGGGAGAGATAACATAAAACTGTACCAAAACAACTCAACAAAATGGAAAATTTTACTTCACCAAAAACATACCTAAACATTATTATGTTGCAGTAAGGTAACTGCTTAAAAGAAGCTCAATAGGACAGTTTAGCAGTTTGTATGGCAATAAATTTGGCAATAAATTTCACTAAAAGAATTCGTTTAAGATGTCGTTTTACTGGTTAACATGTATATAATTGTATAAGCTCATCAAATCCATACTCTCTCTGTTTTGAATGACAAATTGCAGTGTAAATTAGGTCCAAATATTTTTTCATCCACAGATTATCATACCAAAATAACCACATATAAAGCATAGAACAACAAATATAAATACATGTCAGGATATTTTTGAAATTGAATATTACTTTTATAAACAAAAGTGATCATGATAAAAATAAACTAGATAGAGCATACATCAAGCAGAATATTTAGGAAATAAATCAAATCCTACCCCCACTCATATGTACATCAAATCCAGGCAATCGTGCCATATTATTTCCTTTCCACGCTTCTTCAAATCCTACAAGTTCATCTGAAAAATCGAAAAAGATACATCAGTATTGAAAAAAAGGAAAAATAAATCTATAACTTTTTAAATTGTAAACTAATAATTACATAGAAACAATGAACAAACCTTCATTAAGATTGTGCAGTGTTTGGGTTGTATCAACTTTACCATCTGAGTCAAGCTTCCTAAAAACCGAATGACCCTACATGTACATATAACATATGTGTGCTTAACATCTACGTTAAAATAAATTCTACATTTTCGTTGATACTAAAAGGGAAGTTAAAGAAGAGAACAAAGACCAAACTATAATTTCATTATCTTTTCTGAAAGGAGATTTTGTTTTTCTTGATTGAAGAAAAAACAATCATAACAATTACGAGCCTCCTTCAAGTTGACTTCACATATAATGTTTTACTACTTTTTTTGTGTACCTTAACCTTGACATTAGTTGCAACATACACTAAAGGTGCATTCTTAGATCGTTAAATCAAATATACACACCTTTTCATGGATTCCTCTGCTAATTCTATGTGTTGCTTGTCCTGTTGTTGAGTCAGCTTCTTTTTTCTCCTCCATTACCACCTGACTCACAAAGATAACGTTAAAGCAAACAATACTACCAATGGCAATAATAATCCTAACAAGTGACACTAACACAAAATCCCATACCCCATTAGCCCCCATCTTTCTGGTTCTAGTAGAAGTATAATATGCACCATCTATTCCACCATAAGTAACTCTGCTACTCTGAAAAGAAAATTTGTTAGCCTTCGAGGGTTTGGTCGTGTAATGGTCATTCTTGTATGTTACATCACTGTTCTTCCTTTCTGCAACGAATCAAACAAAACAATTACATAAAGCAAATAAAAGAAATGTTTGTCCAAAGATAACCCTCCTCCTAGGACCAGGTATGAAACAACAAGCTCAGGGAATGGAAATATCCAAAGCTTTAAAAAGCTGTGTACAACCACAATTTCAGTTCAAAATAAAGGTTTTGTAACAACAACACAATCACAATTGTGGTCACATTGATCAAAACGTGGACAAATTTTTACAATATCATGCAATGTGACAATCGAGAAGGTGACTGGAACTAAAAACCTTAAAACACCTAACAATCATAAAATAGAAAATATAATAAGAACAGAAAAGAGAACGTACCACTAACATCATCATCATCATCATCTGGATGCTCAACCGATGGTTCCACGGTTGATCTAGATTTTTTCTGATCAAAATCTTTGTCCCCATCTTGAGGGCAATCACCAGAGCCCTCATCATCAGAGTCTAACTCTTCTATAACTACTCCTTTTTCTCTGTTTGGATTCTGCATTGCTCTCGATGCAGAATTTGAACCAAACAAGCTATCAAACGGGTCTCTGAAAAAGGGATCGTCAAATGGGTCCCTGCCTCCAAAAAGACTTGGCATCATTCTTTCCTGAAATCCAAACCCACCAAAATCTCCAAACCCTCTTGGTTCAAAAATATCATCCCGAACTTCTCTACCCTTCTGCATCTTCTGTATCTAATCTAATCTTCACAAAACAAAAACCACATCAAATGAGCAATCGAAAAGGTCATCCAAACACACGAACAATAACCTTTTCCCAACAGCACCATACAATGCTCGTAACTCCAAAAAAAGACTGAAGAAACATGAATTATAAAAAGCAATCACAAACAACAATTTTTCATGTCACGTAATGTTTCTTGATGAAATCGTTGTCACCTATAGAGAATGAGAAATGTGGCTTCATAAAAAATAAACAAAAGGATATCAAAACTTCAGCAGTGAAAAACTTTGAATGCACAAAAAGAATAAAATGTTATGAGATGTTACCTGAGGAATAGAATTTGAATTGAGGGTGAGAAGAATAATGAAGAACCGGAAATCCTATGACATGAAACTTTGTAATAAAGGGACCAATTTATATGGTATAGATGCAATACTGAGAGAAGGACACGTGGATTTTGAAACTAGAACCTTCTCGCTCTCTCTCTTTCTCTACGGTGATGCAATCTTTCATACTATCTTTATTTTTAGACACTATTTTCTACATTATCAAATTAATCAAATTGGGATAACTTTAAATTTGGATGTTTGTTTGGTTCATTTTTATTTCATTTGTTTAAAAGTTATGGATTGACTAGAAAAAGAATTTTTTTTTATACGGAAATTAAATATTAAAGTAAATCGTAAATCAGAATAAATAACTAAATTTAAATGTAAAAGGAGTACTGTATACGATTCTAAAATTTTCTAACAATTTGAATCGTACCAGTAAATAATTATCATCAGCCTTTTTTTTTTCTAAAGGAAACAGTCTTATTTAGGATAACTTTGGTTACTTTTTTTAATCAAAATTTCGGGAATTAAGCTTTTGAAAATTAGTATTTGAATTTTTAATCTTCTAAATTTTTTGATAAAAAATAAAAAGTAAGATGAAAATTCAAGTGAGAAAAGAGAAAATCAAATTTAACTTTTTAAACATCATTCGTTTATGATTTTTATTTTATTAAATTCGACTTTTGTGTTTTGCCTTTCATGATTTTTTTTTTCATGCATGTTTATTTTAAAATAATCATTTTATTTTTTCCATTTTATAATAACAATAATCATTTTCAAAATTTTCATTAATAACATTTTCGCAAATAAACATTACAAGTTATTGCATATTACACTAGTGCAAAAACGCTGTTTAACGTCACCCATTAGACGTCGTTTTCGTGAAAAACCGACGTCTATTACTGCACGGTGGCATTATCGTAAATATATTAGTAAATTAGACGTCAGTTTCGATGTTAGGCGACGTATATGACATCATAGACGTCGCACCTGCCGCAAACCGACGTCGAAGACCCTGAGGTATGTGATAAGACAGTCAATTCGACGTCAGCTAGAAAAGGGCACCGACGTTCAAGTCACTGACAGGAAATCCAACGTCAATCGGTTCAGCTTTAGACGTCGATCCCCTGAAAACTCGACGTCGAGTGGGTTACAATTAATGCTGTTCACCTAATTCCCAGGGGCTTAGACGTCAGATAGTCAAACGGCGACGTCTAAGGCCTGTCTGGAAGGCGGGAAGACAAAAATTCTTCAATTTAGACGTTGGTTCTGATCGTAAGCGACGTCTAAGTTCCTGTAATTGATTATTTTCACCAAATTCGGGGGTTTTAGACGTCGGCTAGGAGGGGCACCGACGTGAACTACCCTTGACAGGAAATCAAACGTCAATCTTTTCAGCTTCTTGACGTAGAATAGACGTCGAATCCCCTGAGACACCGACGTCTATAGAAGTCGGATCCCCTAAAACACCGACGTCTATAGACGTCGGTTTCTGGAACAACCGACGCCCCATTTCATTTTAAATAGACCGCGGACTCTTCTCGCCATTCAGTTTCTGATCGCGTCTTCATCTCTTCTCCTTTTTCTCTGCTTCTCCTCTTCTTTTACTCGCTTGCGCACCTCTACTTTTTATCTCTTGTGGCATTGCATTGTCGTTTCTCATAACGTCATTGTCTTCGTCCTCTCCTTTTTCTCTTTTGCATCCCAGGTGCGTGGTTTTTTTTATGCTTACCGTTTAAACTTTCTTTAGTTTTTTTATCGATTATCTTGTCGTTCAACTGATTAAAATTTGTTTTCTTTGTGTTGTGTTTTAGTGCAGTTTTGATCCTCTCTTTGGGTAACATAGTGCAACATTCTCCCTTTGCTGGTTTCCTCACAAGAAGAGTGGCGATCTTTTGAGTTTTCTAAGGCTTCCGACCCAAAATGGAACTTGGGTCCTTGTCTAGTTCTCGTGTCACCGTAATTTTTTTATTTTGCGGTTGAATAATGGGAAGTAGTCATGGACCCAGGTTCGGTTTTGGGTTGAATGTCTAAGAAGATTCGAAAGACGCAAACTTTTTTATGGGGAAACTAGCGAGAGGAGAGTGTTACACAATGCTACTGAAAGTCTGGATCAAAACTGCACTAAAACACAACGCCGTTGTTAGACGTCAGTTAGTGCCTGGTTCGACGTCTATAAGAACATAAACGTCGGTTAATGTCAGTTTGAACCTCAATATATATTCATGTTGACGTCAGTTTAAGCAAAGGTGGACATCTATATAGAGTAATTAGACATCGGTGTGAGTATAAGTAGACGTCTATATAGACGTCGGTGGATATCGTTACCCGGCGTTTATATGGACGTCGGTTCTGAGGAATTGCGACGTCCCATAGACGTCACCCGTATAGACATCGGATGTGAAAGTGACGTTAAAAGCCCAAATTAACCGACGTTAAATAGCATTTCCGCACTAGTGTTAGACCCCTTACAAGTAATTTTAAACACTTACATATTTTTGTAAGCTTTTAGAAAATTTTTAAAATGAAAGTAAAGAGAAGACACTTTTTTTATACTGATTCACTCTAATTTAATTTAAGATTAGTTTTTCTTTAAGTACTCTTAAAGGGTTTTATAACACTAGTTAGATGAGTTTCACCACTCCTAATATAACACTAGTCTAACTAACTAGATCGTTTAACTCCATTAAGTTAGACTAACAAGTGTTTTGATTCACTTTTGAATCTACAAAACAATAAAGTGTTCTTAAAATACAAGTACAAATGTTTACTATTTTCAAGATGATATAAATTTTGTACAAAGAATATCTAAAAACTTGTAAAGAAACTTTTCTTTTTGAAAGAGAAAGTCTAGATGAGGTAAGCTTGATCTAGAAAAAACCAGCGTAAGCCTAAGAAATATAAAATTTGGATTCTTTTTTTTTTCTCTTCATGTAATTCTCTTTATATAGACTTTTTCCCAAAAGATTTGTTACTCAGAGCATTAACTTTTTGTTGTAGAAATTGCTAACAAAATCACGAATAATATTTCCTAAAGCATGTAGTTTCACAATCCTCAAGGACTTATCTGCAATGTGTTACGCAAGTCCCCAATGATACAATAGGAACTTCTCAGAAATTTCTGAGGATCTCAGTACTAGCAAGGAACCCTGAAAAGAGTAAAAAATAAACCCAGAATATTTTTAGAAAAGAGAAGGAGAAATGATGAAACTAAGAGGAAGGAGAATGAGAGAAAATGTTGGGTGTTTAGAAATGCAGGAAATGCTCTATTTATAGAGCATGAGGCAACCCCCTAGTTGAGAAAATTCGTCAAAGACCGTTGCCAAAATAATGAATAATAAATAAATAAATAAAAATTAAAGTTGTACCAAACGTTTTGCTAACAATAATGAATAATAAAAACTAACGGTTTGCATTTTTAAACATTGTCCACATTCAAATCAAACGTTTCTTTTGCAATAAAATATTATTTACAACAATTCCCCACATATTACAAAAGAAAGAAAATAGAAAACTTGGAAAATGATTGTATATAAAGCCATAACGCAAATCTTTATTCAAATGGTTAAACAAAGATTAAAAGAAAGATAAGAAACTTTATCCTGGGTTTCATAGATTGTAATGCATCAGAGCTGGTATAGAAAGCTATATAAATCAGTCTTAGATCAAGAAACTTAACACAAAATGTAGTTGGTATAGGAAGCTATATGATCCAAAGACACTTGACATGTTTTAGAGGTTTATCAATCACAATACACCCCCACAATCCTTGTTGTTATTGTTGTATTGCACTTAATAGGTCATTTGCGTGCCCGATATTCATAGTGCTCTAAAGATCGTGCCAAAATCTCATGCAAGCGGCCCCACTTGACACTCATATAGGTGATTTCACTAGTGCAAAAACAGCGTATCACGCGTTTAATGTCCAACCATTGAATAGCCAACGTTAAAAATGACCAGTGGCATTTTTTAAATAAATGCAATTATTAGACGTCATTTAGAATTGTAATTCGATGTAAAAGGATATAAAACGTCGAATGCCCCAACGTTAGACGTCAAAAGGTTAATGAATTTAATAAAATTTGAATAGGAGATTGAAAATTCATTCACTTTATCTTAGCATGTGAAACCCTCTTCTCTTCTCAAACTTTTCTCGAACGAGACCATCACATGTAATCTTTCTTTCATTTGATACAAATGCATGTTAATTAACTACTTTATGTATGATTTTCGTTTGTTTTGACCGATTATTTTCGTGTTCTTGTCATTCATAGGCGCATTCTGCTTTCTCTCTCACTAGTGACGACACTTTATTTCGACGAACCCACCTTTTGAAGGTTAGTTTTTGTTTTCATTTTGAAGAACTTATTTATTGAATTTGTTTTTGTTTTTTGTTGAACTTGTTTGTTATTTTGTTGAACTTGTTTGTTATTTTGTTGAACTTGTTTGTTGTTGTTCTTTGGTTGAACTTGTTCATTGTTGTTGTTTGATTGAACTTATTTGTTGTTGGTTATTCTTGTTTGTTGTTGATACTTCATAGTTCATGCTTTATGAAATATCAAAAACTAAAATTTGTTGTTTTTCTTAATTTTCTAGTCTCGTAGAATTGTAAAAAAAGATCACAATTAATTAAAAAAAATTATTATTGTCATATATTGACAAAATTCGATGTTAATTTAACATCGTATATTGACAAAATTCGAAGTTAATTTAACATCGAATTTTTAAATTCGATGTCAATTTAACATCTTCCATTATGACATCGACCTCGAATTCGACGTGAAAGGTCCAAAATATTCGACGTTGTATGCTGTTTTTGTACTAGTGTTTCATCAAGTGTATGCTGCAAATCATACGCCACCCATAAGGGATATGAAAATTATCAAAAACTTTGTTTAAGCTAAAATTCCTTCGTCATACAGAATTTTAATGACAAAGTTTAATATCTCATAATGCAGTATCTAGCATTTTCACACACCATAGGAACGGACATATTTGATTAAAATCAATTCAATGCTATAAGAACTAATGAGTGACTTGTTTTTACCTATATGAACCTTACTCATGGGATCTCCAATCACAAAGGTTGGTTACCATCAGTTGTTTGTTTGCAAGTGGCTTAAGTCTCATTCCCCTTGATTTTATAATATCATTTGTCTTCTTAGAGTTTTGTTAAAGCATCTGTTAGATTTCGTTTTATCTTAATCCTAGGGTTTTTCTAATATCATTTGTATTCCTAGGGTTTAGCATCACAATACCCTTCTAGTATAGCGAGAAATTCACTATATTCAATGGCATAATCCATTGAACCTCTTAAATATCTTATAAGCCTGGAAAGTGCATCCCAATGTTCTTGATTTTGACATTGAGTGTACCTACTCAATCTACCTATTGCATAAGCAATGTTAGGTCTAGAAAAGCTCATCAAGTGTAGTAAGCTCCCAATTATCATGGCATATTGAGGTTGAGAAATATATTCTTCTTTATTTTTAATTAACTTAGAATTAGCATCATAAGGGGTACTCACTAGTTTAAATTCATAAAATCCAAATTTCTTAAGAAGTTTCTCAATGTATTATTCTTGGGATAGTAATGTACTATCTCCCTTCCTTATGATCCTAATACCTAAAATCACATTAACTTCACCCATGTCTTTCATTTCAAAATTTGATCCTAGAAACAATTTAGTTCTAGTGACAATCTTATTGCAAGTACCAAAAATTAACATTTCATCCACATACAAACATATAATTTCACAAACACCATTTTGAGATTAAGAGTGCACACATTTATCAGCATCATTAAGTGAAAACCCATCATATAGCAATTCATTATCAAGTTTTTCGTTCCATTATTTTGGTGCTTGTTTCAACCCATACAAAGATTTTAAAAGTTTGCATACTTTATTCTCTTGACCAGATACAACACACCCTTCAGGTTGAGTCATATAAATTTCTTCCTTCAAATCATCATTCAAAAAGGTTGTTTTAGCATTCATCTTGTGTATCACTAGTTTATGGATATTGTTAAGGCTAACAATACTCAAATAAAGGAAATCCTAGTCATAGGAGCAAAAGTGTGAAAAAAAATTATGTTGGGTTTTTGGTTGAAACCTTTTACTACTAATCTTGCCATATATTTCTCTATAGATCCATCAGGCTGATACTTTTTCTTAAAGATCCATTGTGGTAGGAAACATGTTCCTTAGCCAGGATGGCAGGACTATTCAAGCAGACCTGTAGGAGAGGTTATAAGGGACCTGTAGGGGAGGCTATAGGTTTGTGAGGTAGAGTACAAGAGTGTGACTGGTTCTTTTCACTATGGAGTTATAATATTGTGGAGGCTCATGGTGTTATTCATGATGAAGGATTCATGATGAGGTTAGTTTTAATGGAAGTACATGTGACGATGATTCGTAGTGACGATGTGTTTGAAGATAATGTTGATGAGGATGACATTGATGGCATAGGCATGATATAGTTAATGAGGATGTTGATGATGATGGTGCATAAATGATTTTGTTAGTAGGATAGCGCTACATATGATTGATATTTTAGTAAGTCGTGCTTGCTTCCTATGTACAGACTTTATTGTTATTAGTTGTGCTATGGTAGCTTACCCATATTTGTTTGTGTTTATGGTTGTGTATGTCTTGCGATGATCGCATAACTTTTGGTTATACGAGAGCAGATGTTGCAGTTGCTCTAGATGCATGATAGAGAGGCGAGAGTGGGAAAAAGACCTATGTTATTTAAAGTTTTTATGCTATAAATGTTAGAGACAATGTAATCGGATTTCTTTTATTTCGTTTTTATTTTACTAATTTTTGTATTATAAAGTGTATTTCCACAATGGTATTATGATTTTAAAAATTTTAAATTTCACTCGTAATCGCGACATCCCAAAAATCGGGATGTGACACCATTCCCCTCGATGTTTCTAATATCATTTGTCTTCCTAGGGGTTTTGTCAAAAGATCTGCTAGATTTCATTCTGACTTCACATAATCAATGGAACTCTTTAGCAGTTGTTTCACCAAATTGTGTCTCAATTGTAAATGTCTATTATTTCCATTGTAATTCTTGCTTTTAACTATAATTATTATTGATTGACAATCACAGTGTATTGACACTGATGGGTTTGGTTTCACTCCTAGTGGAATGCTTGCTAAGAAGCTTTTCAACCACCCGGCCTCATTACCAGCCATCTCAAGAGTAGCAGACTCAGATTTCATTGTTGATCTTGTAATAATTATTTCTTTGGTTGATTTCCATGTAATTGAACCACCCTCAGTGTGAGTACATAACAACAAGTGGATTTTGTCTCATCTGAATCATATATCTAGTTAGAATCATTGTACCCTTCTAGTACAATAGGAAATCCACTACATTCAATAGCATAATCCGTTGAATCTCTTAAATATCTTATAAGCCTAGAAAGTGCATCCCAATGTTCTTGATTTGGACATTGAGCGTACCTACTAAGTCTACCTAATGCATAAGCAATATCAGGTCCAAAAAAGTTCATCAAGTGTAGTAATCTCCTGATTATCTGGGCATATTGAGGGTAAGAAATAGACACTTCTTTATTTTTCATTAATTTAGAATTAGCATCATAAAGGGTACTCACTGGTTTAAACTCACAAAACTCAAACTTCTTAAGAAGTTTCTCAATGTATTGTTCTTGGGATAGTAATATATTATCTCTCTTCCTTATGATTCTAATACCTAAAATCACATTGGCTTCACTCATGTCTTTCATTTCAACATTTGATCTTAGAAACAATTTAGTTCTAGCGACAATCTCATTGTTTGTACCAAAAACTAACATGTCATCCACATACAAACATATAATGACACATGCTAGGAAACAGGTTGGCATCAATTTACACCAAGAGGGGGGGAGGGGTGAATTGGTGTTAGTTCAAAAACAAAATCTTTTCGCAATCTTGGTATGAAAATTCAAAGGTTTTGATCTTTCCTTGAAATGCAAGTAATGAAAATTTCAATGCAGCGGTAAAACGTAGTTGACTGCTCCAAAATATAAAGTCGACTGAAATAAAGAGTGCAAGTGTTAAACTCGTTTTGGTCGCACAAAAAGAGAACAAAATACTGGTCCCCACTAATGTAGCATAGGGATGACCAGAATATCAATCCTAGGACTCTCTTGTTAAGTTTAAAGTGTATGGTTAAAGTCTTGTACTTATTTACTAATTATTTACCAATATTGCTAGGTGGGGACAGTAAAAAGAAAATGGAATGAAAAATAAAAGAATTAAAACTGAATTAAAATCTATTTGAAAGAAAGAAGAATATGAACTAAAAAGGAAAAATAAAAGAAAATAGAAATCTAAACTACCTAAGATAGAAACCTACACTGTACAATCTAAACAACAGTAATAAGAAACAATCATGCCAAACCGAAATCAACAACTAAATGAACTGAACATATTTAAAACAGTACCAAATCAAACTATCATATGTGCAACTCCACTACCAGAGATATTACAATTAAAAGCGATATGAAAAAATCACAGAATCAGCAATGAGAATCGGTTTGAATAAAAAACTAGAATCAAATTCATATGAAATCAATGCACAGAGTGATAGATCATATGTCAGTAAGACATCCTGGTAAAATAAGCCCATCACAGGGTCTGAAAGCTCATTTCCAGAACTTAAGAGTCAATAATCATCACTCAATTCATCAAATTCAGAATGAACCTAAATCTAATTCATGCTTCTAATCAATATCAGAGACAGAAACTTACTAACACATAAAATCTACCCTAAAACGTATAAAATCCTAATTAAAATGAAATGAAAAATATTAAAAACAATATTTTCTCTTGTTGAACTCACTCTGACTCGAGAAGACATCTCGATAAAGAATGCTCGCTATGGAGTCATTTAATTCCAAAAGGAATTATAGAGATGCAGATAATCAGTGTCCAATTCATTTTTCAAAACATAACAAGTACAAAATTCAAAAGTAAAGAACAAAATCAAAACGAACAAGAATATGAACAAACTTTATTAACATGAAAAGAGAATTACACACTACCAGATTCACCAATGCACTCGCGGTCTGTCACTCTCGCAAGCCTCTCGGCGAAATCCAATAGCCAAAAACCCTACTTCTAAGTAAGAGAAAAAAAAATCCTAATCTACAAAATGGAGAATTGCAGAGAGTCTGAAAAGTGTCTGTGTGTGTCTGTTCTATTTACAAGATAAAAGCCCCTTTATATAGGGTTCGAAACTAGAACGAAGAAAGAAAAATCTAGAAAAGAGAAACCTTCACTTGGATGCTTCGCGCTTTTTGATCGGACGATCACCCTTTCTCCTACTTCCTCGCCTTATTCTGGCCGTTTGATCCTCTCCTGCAGTCAGTGACGTTTGGAGCACTGACTTCTTCGAGCTTTGCCTTCTCGCTTGCGAACCAGCCCTAGCTTTGAGCTTTCTTTTTTTTCCTCAAATGAATTTCTCGAGAGCTTGTGTGAATGAAGATGAGGTGCAAAGACCCCTGCAACAGTAACTCCCAAAACGGCGTCGTCCAACTAAAGTGCAGCCCAAACCTTGACAGCCCAACTTGTTTGATGCACCAGCAACGCTCATTGCATTTCAGCCTCAAGCTTTTTATTTTAAATCCAATCAGCAGTACCCCAAGTGTGGCAGCAGCGTGTCCACTTCAAATCAGCACTTCTCAATATAGCCCAATGCAGAACGGGCTTAATTAACCTCAAATACATCACAGCCCAATATTACCTCTGCACACAACAGCCCAAATGTAATCCAATCAGCCTAATTAGGAATTTTAATTCAATTATGCACAAGGTTCATTCAACAATTAGAGAAAAAGAGGACAATTCAGAAATTAAAGAAGATAAAAACCTATTTAAGCTAAAACAAAGAAAATAATTTTTATTAAAAGATTTTTCAAAAGTACTAATTTCCTAATTATTAACAAACACTAAAAAAAAACTCCTAAAAACCTATTTTTAACTAAAATTTTATAAAACTACAATTTTAAAGAAAAATCCTAAAACTAACTTAATTCTAAACAATTAGAAACTAAAATGATCTAACATGGACTCCTAATCACAAATAAAAGTGCAAAATCTGAGAGTTATTAGCAAGGATAGAGAAAATTAAACATTGGTTTTTATACTGGTTCGGCCAACAATGCCTACATCCAGTGTCCTTCCAACCTTGGAAGCAAATGCACTATAATGGTTGCGGTTTTTACAACAAGGAATTTATAGAAAAACCACACAAAAATATAAATCTCCTCTCTAACCCAAAACCAAAATATAGCTGCATACAAAACCAGAATTGCAGCAAGAATCCACTCTTCTGTAATCTGCACCCACGTTGAACAATCCTCTACGTGTCACCAGCACTCTTCACAAGATGCCAAGCCTATCATAGCACGCTTCATAGGTTGCCAAGCCTATCACAGCACACTTCCCAGGTTGCCAAGCCTTCAGTCAAATGCAGCAGTCTTTACAGGACGCCAAGCCTTCAAGATCAAACCAGAAGCACCTTCTTTGTGCAGATGTTGATCAATCAGTATGCACAATTGACTCCTTAATCTGAATCTCTCTTAAGAAAGATCACCACGGTCTTCTTGGAGAATTCTTGGAGCTTCCAAAACTAAGAAATAACTCTGAAACAGGACAATGAAAATGTTAGATCAATAAGTCTCTCATAACAGATCGTGCTCTGTTCTATTTATAGTTTTCTTGTCATTCTCAGTCGAATACCCTACTAATCCAGTTGACTATATTAAACAGTTATAACAGACAGTCAACATATAGGCTCCTCAGTCAACCAATTCAATGCACATTCATTATAGTTGACTTAGTCAGTCAATCTTAACTAACTTTTGAAAAACTAGCCGTTGGAGCAAGTAGGTATAACAGAATTCTAAAAATAACAACAACACAGTCGAATAGGTGTTCCACCAGGTCGACTGACACTTGAAAAGCACTTTGAAATTCTTTTCAACTCAAAATCTCATCAAGCACATGTTCACAAAATCTGTATACAGATTTTAGCTTAGTCGAATCCAATACCAGTGTATTCGACTGAACCAGATCTTTGTCACATCAAATATAAGTTCATAAAAGTTCTTGTGAGCTTTTCTTTAGAAATGTGCAGAAGATACTCAAAATCATTTTATCACACATTTCAATACAAGCATGTTCCAAACATATAACACATAATCAATCAAGGGAACACACATGCAAAACAATAAAACATGTTCAACAAAATCATTGTTCAAAACAGTATAGCATATCAACTTAACATGTAATATTAGAACTTATGTACTTTTATTAAGCAATGTGTTGTCATCATCAAAAACCAGTTTGATATAGAGTTTTGTATTGTCAACAATCTCAACAATCTCCCCCTTTTTTGATGATGCACAACCATGATTAATAACTAAACCATGTTTGTACAGTTCCACAATTTAACACAGTATAAGCAGATAACACAATCAATACAAACAGTTCATTTACTCTGCATACACAGCAAAAATATCAAGCAAATAAAGTATGATGTAGCAATTCTCCCCATATAGACTTGCTTTCATACAGTCATGAAAACTTTCCCCCTTTGTGCATTAACAAAAAAGGAATGCTTAGATATTTATGTAGTTTTGAAAAATAGAGAAGCATCAAACAAATATTTAGTTTCAACATAATAAGGATGCTCTGAAAATCACAAGTTCATCACAAAAACAATATATGTAAACTCCCCCTGAAATATAGGTGTGTGATGAAACATTGTGTAAAGAAGTGATACTCTCCCTGTCATTATGCATGAATTTTAAAAAAAGTTTAAGCACAACTCAATTATGCATAATGCATAATATCACAAATCAAATACCAGTTTAAGCACAAATTTGTATCATTGTTACTCATTTCAAACACATATATATATGCAATGACACAAATATCAACAATCTCACAATATTATCTCAACTTAGATATAAAAACAAGTAAAGAACAGAGATAATATCATAATGCTAATGATTAAAGCAGTCAGTAGGGATAGGAGATAATTCCAAAATTGGAATTTTTAACCCAGTTTTGACGCAGTCGAATGCTTTAACTCATCAGTCGAATGCATTGCTTTCCAAAATGTTGAATTTCAAAAGTATATGTCCAAAACCTTTCAAAAACCCTTTTCCAGATCAAGTACAGTGGTTATGCAAGAATAAAAACAAATCATAACAGAAGTCAATGTATAAAGATGCATGACAGTTATAGCATAATTGACTTCATTCATAACTCAGTCGAATCCTCCAAACAGAGTAGCAGATTTTATTTGACAGCTTAAGTGAATGGTTAAGCATATGGATTGATTCAAACTGCTAATATTATTTCCTTGATAGAAACAAATGTTACATTGATAGAGTAAAGAAAGGAAATACAATCAAAACAAAACAAGACAAAAACAAAATATGGCCTTATATGCCATTTTACAAAATAAAAAAGTAGACTAAGACATTAGTTCTACTTTTTCTTTTTGTTACAAAAGTCTTGAAGTATCATGTCACTGTCATCTGTACTGCTATCATCATCCCCACTCTTAGAAGAACTTTTATCTGTAGTTTCAGAGCCATCTGGATGTTCATTATGGCTTCGTGTTGCATTCTTATCTTTTAGAAGATTTATCACCAATTTCATTCCATTCAGCATGATTCTTTCAAATTCGGATTTCGCTCTGTAGTTGTTGTTGAGAAAGGATTCTAATTCATTTTCTTCACTTGAGTTCTCGAGTTTATATGACCATCCTTCATCGATCTTTGTCATTTGCATAAGATGCAATGTAATCCTGTTGTTGACAAATTGGCAAGTGTACCAAATCGTACAAGTAATATAAATGGTAAGACCAAGTATCATTTTCCCAAGAGACTCGTGTGGCTTTCTCGTTCGCGTGAATTAAAATAATAAGACTTGAAAAATAAAAATTAATAAATTTGGATTTGAGAACAAAAATATTAACATGCAAAAAATAAAGTTGATTCAATTGACAAACAAAAAAAATGGATGAATGGATGTTGTTGAGGGTTTACAATTTCATCTATTCCACTCTCTCTTACATACTACCCTTGAATATTTGTTTGATTAATTGTTATGCGACTTTCTTAGCCTCCCCTTAACCCGATCCCTCGGTGAAAATGGCCTAATATTAACTACTCGCTTGCTATCCCTAGCCTCCTCTAGTAATTAACACTGCATTATAAACAGAATTTAGCGCAATTGATCGTCCTACCCCTATCCCTAGGTGGTATTGCAAAATCAAGAGATTACTCACCAGTTCATGTCATTATTGCACGTCCCCATGTCAATAAAGATAAAAATCAATATACCGAATGAGTTAAACGATAAAGGCCTTAAGCACAGATGATAACCCAACAAAAATCAATCAAAACATATGGAGACCATATAAATAATCAAGAGATTCAATAAGAGAGAGTATCAAAAGATTACATTGTTTCCCCCAACAACAATAGGGTTTAGTTCACCATAGTCATGGTGAAACTAGATGAAAAATGGAAGAAGAATGGAAAAACAAACCCTAAGATGAAAAGGAGCCTAAGCATCCAAGAGATCCTCTCTAGAGAGCAAAATTAGGTCTGGTCGTTCTCCCCTGTCAAAAGAATGATTCTGAATTCGTAATAGGGGTATATATAGGTGAGGAGCGCGTCAGAAATTGGGCCCAAGTCCAGCGAGCCACCGTCGGGCGGTTTAAGTGTGCCGTCTGGCGGTTTACCACAAATCGCCCTACCGCCCGGCGGCAATCGCCACCGCCGAGCGGTTTGCCTCAGGTCCGCCCAGCGTCAATCGCCATGCCTTCTCCTCGTCCTGGACCGCCCGACGGTTTAAGTGTGCCGCCGGGCGGTGCGTCGACTCTTGAAATCTTCATTTTTCTACTCTTTTCTTGAGTCAACGACCTGTATCTTCAACTTCATTCTCTGATTTTCTCAAATTAGCTTCAAAACAATGCAAAACAAGCATAAAATCGCTAAAAACAACTTTTGTCTCTCTCCAGACTCATTTATTGAGTTTTGCTTGATTCTAAGCTCATTCCGAGTAGTAAAGGGTGTAATTTGGTCCAAATTGACATATGAAAATAATTATTTTTCAACCTTCATCACCTGTCAATCATGCTAGACGTGGAGCATGGTTTACTTGATTCACTGACATAATCTACTTCATAATGCACAAGGACTTTTGATATAAAGACGCAGTATGGGAGCTTTGTAGATTCAAGTCTTATGACTTTTAACATATTGTCGGATATGGCAGCAACCCAGTTGACTTGGATGTTTTCTTTCAATGCTTTTAGCAACAGTAAGTCCTCAGTAGTGGCTTGAGCATGATTACCTCCTCTTGGCATTAGGATCCAAGAAATGACTAGTATGGACAGTCGATTATCTATTTTCATCCCTCAGTCTTGTAACTGGAATAATCTTTACTTCCCTCAGGGTTTCTCAGAGTATTCAGATACTCAGTGAATTTGTGAAATCCTTCACTTCCAAGGTGGCAAGATGATCCTTTAGATTTTATGCCCACTACATTTGCCCAAACTTCTTCAGTCAGTCTGATATTCACCCTCTTAACTCTAGAGCAGAGTATACCATCTTAGATACAGAGATTGTAGTAGAACACTTTTACCAGGTCGGGGTACCAAGGTTCAGACATTTCAACAAACTTTCTCAGTCCTTGGCGCTTGATCCATCTTTGAAATTCAAATCCTTCTTCTCTGGAAAATTTTATTTTTGTATACCTGTGAGGTATTAGGCTTCTCATCTTCCAGCAATCAAGAAATTTGTCTTGAATATCATCATCGCTTATCCAATTGTGTAGTTCTGGGCCCCTTCGAAAGCGCTTCTGCCCAAGTGTCTTGGTTCGTCTTTTCTGAGCATAACTTGACTCCATTTTTCGTAATGCGAGGGAGAAGCAAACGAAAACCCCTTTTAAGAAGAATTGTGATGGATGAAGAAAGTGACTATGAAGCGGTTCCAATGATACTTCAGGATTTAATCTGATATGTGAGGTTATGTTTTGGAGGGAACATGTAAATTTCATTTTCGCACCAAAATAGAATTTTGAATTTCAGACTAATCAAGACTTTCAGTGGTTAGTCGAATACATAAATATAACAATTGACTGTGACTTCTAAAAATCTTTTCACCCAAATTCAATCAATCAAACAGTTAAGCACACAATACAAACAATCATACAACAACATTCAATCAGTATATGTCGGATGCAATAGGTAGATACAGATTTACCAGTTGTAGACACTCAAGGTTTTTGAAATGTTCCATAGTTGACTTGTCCTTGAGAACAATTTTGTATCTGCTGCATAACCTGCAAGACAGTTAAGTTTTGGTTGCTGGTACCTATTTAACTTTGGGTCCTTGATTGTCAGTTCTTGTTACATGTTCCTTTGGTATCCATACACATAATCCTTGAGGAACAACATGTCTATAGTAACAATTTCTAACAGTATGACCAACACATCTGCAGTAAAAACATGCATTTCTAGCAGGTTTTCTTAATTCATTAAGCTTTCTAGCATTGGTTCCGTTAGAGTATCCTTTAAATCCAATTTCTTGCCTATTATTAATTCTGCTAGAGGAATTTAATACAACATCTAACTTGTCACTTGCTTGAGTAAACTTAGCTAGCTTGCTAGTCAAGTAATCAATCTTTTCAATATGCAAAGGACAATTTTCATAAGCTTTTTCAACAGTAACAGTTTTAATTTCCACATTCTTAGAAGATAGCAAGGCTAAATCCAATTCTTTTTATAATATTTCATTTTCAGTAACAAGGTCTTTAATTCTATTTTCAAAATCTCTTCTCTTAGAGGACAGTCGATTTACCTTGTACTGCAGTCAAATGGCCTCAACATGTAGCTCTTGGAATGCATCTTGAAGCAGAGCATATTTGACTTCTACAGGCTCATTTGATATGTCTGCATCACTACTATAATCGTCCCATGTTACACCTGTCATGTAGCACAAATTTGATTCCTCTTCTTGATCAGGATCCTCAACACTTGAGCTTTCAGATTCAAAATTCTCCCAAGCAATGTAGGCTCCTTTGTTTCTCATATTTCTGCTTTGAGGAAATCTTTTCTTCCCTTTCTGTTTTGGCTGTAATTCAGGACAGTCAGGCTTGATGTGACCTTCTTTTCCACATTCATAGCACTAGACAGTGTTTGTGCTGAAGCTTTTCTTCTTGCTTTGACCTGCATGGTTAGACAATTGACTATCATTTTGCATAAGTCGACTAAACTTTCTTACCATGAGAGTCATCAGCTCTTTGTCATCCATCACTGCTTTTGTGAGATTATTACTTGCAGCTTTCAGAGCAATGGATTTCTTTTCTTCAATCTCCTCTTCATCCTTTAGTCTACCAAAATCTAATTCATGTTCACGTAGCTTGCCAAACAAGTTAGCCATGTTCATAGTTGTAAGATCTTTGGATTCAGAGATTGCAGTGACTTTAGGTTGCCAGTTCCTGTTCAGACTTTTCAAAATCTTGATGTTGATCTCTTCTTTCTCAAAGGCTTTGCCAAGAGCCATCAGGTGGTTTACAATATGAGTGAACCGTTTCTGGACATCATAGATGTTCTCACCAGCTTTCATTCTGAACAACTCATATTCTTGTATCAATGAATTCTTCCTGACTCTCTTGACTTCACCCGTGCCTTCATGTGTTACCTCTAGAACATCCCATATTTCCTTTGCAGTCTTGCATTGGGATATCTTGAAAAATTCATCAATTGTTAGTGTAGAGGTAATAATATTTCTAGCTTTAACATCATACTGAGTTTTTCTATTTTCATCAAGATTCCACTCAATAAAAGGTTTCAAAACTGTTTTATTATCAACAATTTTTGTAGGCACATATGGACCATTTAAAGTGGCATCCAAAATTCCTTTATCTTGCGATTCAAGAAAGATCTCCATGCGGATTTTCCAAAAAGGATAGTTTTCACCAGCAAACAGAGGTGGTCTGTTTGTTGAAGCACCTTCACCAAAAGTTTGAAAATTTGAAGCCATCCCCAGGTGTTATAGTCGAATAGAATAAAAACAGAGTCGACTGAATTTTCAAATATCTTATGAAAACCAGCTCTGGTGCCAATTGTTAGCAAACATGTTGGCTTCAATTTACACCAAGGGGGGGGGGGGGAATTGGTGTTAGTTCAAAAACAAAATCTTTTCGCAATCTTGATATGAAAATTCAAAGCTTTTGATCTTTCCTTAAAATGCAAGTAATGAAAATTTCAACGCAGCGGAAAAACGTAGTTGACTGCTCTAAATATAAAGTCGACTGAAATAAAGAGTGCAGGGATAGAGAAAATCAAACACTGGTTTTTATACTGGTTCGGCCAACAATGCCTAAATCCAGTGTCCTTCCAACCTTGGAAGCAAACGCACTATAATGGTTGCGGTTTTTACAACAAGGAATTTATAGAAGCACCACACAAAAATATAAATCTCCTCTCTAACCCAAAACCAAAATATAGCTGCATACAAAACCAGAATTGCAGCAAGAATCCCCTCTTCTGCAATCTGCACCCATGTAGAACAATCCTCAACGTGTCACCAGCACTCTTCACAAGATGCCAAGCCTATCACAGCACGCTTCATAGGTTGCCAAGCCTATCACAACACACTTCCCAGGTTTCCAAGCCTTCAGTCAAATGTAGTAGTCTTTACAGGATGCCAAGCCTTCAAGATCAAACCAGAAGCACCTTCTTTGTGCAGATGTTGATCAATCAGTATGTGCAATTGACTCGTTAATCTGAATCTCGCTCAAGAAAGATCACAAGGATCTTCTTAGAGAATTCTTGGAGCTTCCAAAACTGAGAAATAACTCTGAAACAGGACAATGAAAATGTTAGATCAATAAGTCTCTCATAACAGATCATGCTCTATTCTATTTATAGTTTTCCTGTCATTCTCAGTCGAATACCCTATTAATCCAATTGACTATATTAAACAGTTATAACAGACAATCAACATATAGGCTCCTCAGTCAACCAATTCAATGCACATTCATTACAGTTGACTGAGTCAGTCAATCTTAACTAACTTTTGAAAAACTAGCCGTTGGAGCAAGTAGGTATAACAGAATTCCAAAAATAACAACAACACAGTCGAATAGGTGTTCCACCAGGTCGACTGACACTTGAAAAACACTTTGAAATTCTTTTCAACTCAAAATCTCATCAAGCACATGTTCACAAAATTTGTATATAGATTTTAGCTTAGTTGAATCCAATACCAGTGTATTCGACTGAACCATATCTTTGTCACAACAAATATAAGTTCATAAAAGTGCTTGTCAGCTTTTCTTTAGAAATGTGAAGAAGATACTCCAAATCATTTTATCACACATTTCAATACAAGAATGTTCCAAACATATAACACATAATCAATCAAGGGAGCACACATGCAAAACAACAAAACATGTTCAACAAAATCATTGTTCAAAACAGTATAGCATATCAGCTGAACATGTAATATTGGAACTTATGTACTGTTATTAAGCAATGTGTTGTCATCATCAAAAACCACTTTGATATATAGTTTTGTGT
The DNA here is from genome assembly GCF_000741045.1 of Vigna radiata var. radiata. Lineage (NCBI taxonomy): Eukaryota > Viridiplantae > Streptophyta > Magnoliopsida > Fabales > Fabaceae > Vigna > Vigna radiata. The sequence goes on along the minus strand of NW_014541981.1, from coordinate 83,104 downwards.
TGTCAACAATCACTACAACACAAACACCATTTTTAAATTTAGAGCACACACAATTATCAACATCATTAGGTGAAAACCAATCCCATAGCAATACATTATCAAGTTTTTCATGCCATTGTTTTGGTGCTTGTTTCAACCCATACAAAGATTTTAAAAGTTTATATACTTTATTCTCGTGACCTAGTACAACACACCCTTCATGTTTAGTCATATAAATTTCTTCCTCCAAATCACCACTCAAAAAGACTATTTTAACATCCATCCAGTGTATCCCTAGTTTATGAATAGATTTTAAGGCTAACAATACTCAAATCAAGGAAATTTTAGTCACATGGGCAAAAGTGTAAAAATAATTTATGTCGGGTTTTTGAACATGAGGCAATCCCTTAAGTGAGAAACTTGGTCAAAGACAGTTGCCACAATAATGAATAATAAATAAATAAATAAGTAATTGGACGTTGAACCAAAGAACGTTTTGCCCACAATAATGAATAGTAAACACTAATCGTTTGCACAATGTTGTCCATGTTCAAATCCAACGTTTCTTTTGTAATAAATTATTATTTCACAACACTTTCATATAGGGATGTAGCATCTTGGTATGAGGTCCGATGTTATGTTGCATCTTGTAAGGGCAATTGTGCTTCTTGTGTTACCAATAAGGAGTATTGGTAAATCTTGAAGAAAATTGTTTTGATGATGCTGCAAGAAGTTTTATTTGAAGAGAACATTAGAATTATTTAAAAGCAATTTGTAGAAATTGAATGTAGTGGGAAAGTCTTAAATAAATTATAAACTTTGTATTTCTACTGGAATAATCGATTATGGACAAACAATAATCGATTATCACTTGTATTTTCTACTAGAATAATCGATTATGGTCAAGCAATAATCGATTATCACAAGTCCTTAAGAAATAATCGATTATTACATTTTGAAAGACCTATAACGGACTTAAATAATCGATTATCACTTACAATAATCGATTATTTGTGGCAGTTGGGACTTGACCTTTGATATTCAGAGCAGATGGCTATATGTAGGGATTCTGAGAAATTCGAAAGCAACGTTCTTGAACTGAAAGCTCAGTAGAATACTGTTTGTCAGAGGAAGTTCTCAGAAGCTTGTTCAAAGTTTCCTTGCTTGGTCTCGTGAATAGGAGAGGCTCGCGTTTCGTGTGTCGATAGTAGGAGCAAGCTCTCTTCGAGTTAACAAGGTGCTCTGCCTGGTCTCGTGAATAGGAGAAGCTCGCGAATCGTTGGTCAATTGTCGGAGTGGTTCTCTTCGAGTTGGCTGAGTGTTATTCTTCCGGTTCGTTCGACGAAGGAAGGTTTATTTTTATCAGTTCTTATTCATTGTCTATTGTAATCTGTGAAATATTTTAAGTGGAACTGTTAATCACTTTTTACAGTGATTAACGACTGGACGTAGATTCTATTGAATCGAACCAGTATAAAAATACTTGTATGATTTTCTGTTCCCTACACTATTTACTGTTTACGCATATCAACTGTTTGATAAATTTTCTGAAAGAAAATTGCTTTTCATAAAAGGACCAACTTGTTTTAAAAAGCTAACCGAACACGCTTTCCGCTTACTCTAAGTTTAATTTCGATGCATTATACTCTTCAAACCATACCCCGCTGGTACCATTAATTGGTATCAGAGCTTGCTTTGATAGTTTTTAAAAGTTTGCAAAAATGGCCGGTCACAACCAAAACCTTGTATATGTCGAGGGTGCTTCTATTAACAGATCACCACTTTTTACTGGTGATAACTATGCCTTCTGGAAAGTCAGAATGGAAATTTTTATGGGGTCTGTTGGCAGAGGCATCTGGGAAGCTGTACAAAATGGTCCTTATATTCCTAAGAGCACAATTGATGGTGTAGAGGTAGAGAAACCATATTTTAATTGGACCGCTGAAGAAAATAGACGAGCTCAGTTTGATATTAAAGCTCGCAATATTATTTCATCTGTTGTTGTACTTGATGAATTCTATAGAATTTTAGTGTGTAAGACAGCACAGGAAATGTGGGAAATCCTTAGAGTCACACATGAAGGAACAGAGGATGTGAAACACGCAAGAAAGAACACTCTCATTCAGGAATATGAGATGTTCAGAATGCAACCTGGAGAAACAATTTCTAATGTTCAAAAGCGTTTCACTCACATTGTGAACCACTTAACAGGGTTGGGTAAGACTTTTGATACTGATGAATTAAATGTGAAAATTTTAAAATCATTAGACAGGTCTTGGCAACCAAAGTTGACTGCCATCTCGGAGTCTCAGAACCTCACTCAGATGTCGATGCCAATTCTGTTTGGAAAGCTCCGTGAGCATGAGCTTGATTTGAGGAGACTAACTGCTGAAGAGGATCAAGACAAGAGAAAGACACTAGCCTTCAAGACCGAGATGTCTATAGGAAAGAGTTCTAAGAGGAAATGACAAAAATTCGTAAAGAAAGGAGAGAAAGTGAAGAATCTCCTTCTAGTGTAAAATGCTATGGATGTGGAGAAAGAGGACACATGAAAACTGAGTGTCCAAAGAACAAGAAAAGTGAAGACAAGAAGGAAAGAAAATTTCAAAAGAAAAAGAAAGCTTACATAGCTTGGGAAGACAATGCCTCTAGCTCAACAAGCTCAAGTGATTCAGATGAAGAAGCTAACATTTGTCTAATGGCGGATTCAGAAGATACTGGAAGCCAAGTAAGTGACTCCAGCTTTGAATCTAGTGAATTAGATTTACAAAAGGCTTTCTTTGATTTGATGAATGAATCTGAAAAACTTGATGCTGCACATAAAAAGCTAAAAAAAGAGCATAATGAATTGAAATTGAAATATGATAAATTGCTTGATGATGAAGTTGTTTTGAGAAATAAAATTAGTACTTTAGAAACAAAATTGTTTGATGCCAATGCTACTTGTGAACCTGTTGAATGTTTGTCTTGTAAGAGTCATATGTTTGATATTGACATACTTGAAAATTTACTTGCAAAGGCAACCAAAAATATTTCATATGCTAAGACAAATTTTAATAAAAGCAATGTTAAAAATAGGAACATGCATCAAAATGATAAGTCCAAAGTAAGAAAAACTCGTAGAGTTTGGGTTGAAAAAGGGACTTTTGTTAAAAATAAAGTGAGTGATGTGCATTGTTTTTACTGTATGAAGCATGGACACACATCAAACAGATTTAACATTAAACATTTTGGTGTTCCAAATGGTAAATATGCATGGGTTAAAGTTGTGAAATGATATATACTTTCATAAACTAACCCCAAGGACCCATATTGAGATTGAGGACCTAAAATTCTTGCTAATTTGTTTTGTAGGAACCAACTAAATCAAAGAAGTCATTGTGGTATCTTGACAGTGGATGCTCAAGACACATGACTGGTGACAAGAAAAGGTTAATCTCTTTTGAGAAGAAGAAGCAAGGATTTGTGACTTATGGGGATAACAACAAAGGTAGAATCATGGGAACCAGAGACATTGGAGGAGGAAACACATTGACTATAAGAGATGTCCTTTATGTTGAAGGACTCAAGCATAACCTCCTAAGCATAAGTCAATTATGTGACAAAGGTTTCAAGGTAACATTTGAAAGTGATAAATGCACTGTTTATTTTAAAAATTCTACTGATATTGCTTTGCAAGGTGTTAGGCACAACAACACATATTTGATTGATATTGAAAGTGCATCTAGTCATAGTATAACATGCTTAGTTGCTAAAGAAGAAAATCCTTGGCTANGNCATAAAAGAGCNGCACATATTCACATGCAACATTTGAATAAATTAATTTCTAAAGATCTTGTGATTGGTTTGCCTTAACTGAAATTTGAGAAAGACAATATGCTCTGCATGTCAAAAAGGTAAACAAACCAAATCTTCATTTTCATCTAAAAGCATGATTTCAACATCAAAACCTTTAGAACTTTTGCATATGGACTTGTTTGGTCCATCTAGAATTAAAAGTTTTGGTGGAAATTACAATGCTCTTGTAATTGTTGATGATTATTCTAGATTTACTTGGATGTTCTTTTTAACTTTGAAAAGTGAAGCTTTTAAAGCTTTTAAATATTTTGCTAAACATATTCAAAATGAGAAAGATTTAAAAATCAAAACTTTGAGAAGTGATCACAGTGGTGAATTTGAAAATGAATCTTTTGAAAAATTTTGTGAAGAATATGACATTGCACATAACTTTTCAGCTCCTAGAACTCCCCAACAGAATGGTGTTGTTGAAAGGAAAAATAGATCATTAGAAGAATTGGCTAGAACTCTTATGAATGAATCTAATGTGCCAAAATATTTTTGGGCTGGTGCAATAAGTACTGCTTGTTATGTGTTAAACAAGATGCTTATTAGGCCAATTTTGAAAATAACTCCATATGAACTATTGAATGGTAGAAAACCAAATGTATCTCATTTGAAAATTTTTGGATGCAAATGCTTTGTCTTAAATAATGGAAAAGATAATCTTGGTAAATTTGATGCAAAATCTGATGAAGCAATTTTCCTAGGATACTCTTTGACTAGCAAAGCATATAAAGTATTCAATAGAAGAACTTTAATAATTGAAGAATCAATGCATGTTGTCTTTGATGAGATTGTGGACCTTGAGGTAAACCCTCTTGAGTCAAATATACCTATTGCAGGTGATGAGGATTATTTAAGGTAAGCTCTTGAAGAGATGCACCTAAATGAGAACTATCCTCCGGAACTTCAAGAAACACCCCAAGCTATTGATTCTAAAAGCTATCAACAACCAAGAAGACTATGTTTGGACAACATCATAGGAGATATATCAAAAGGGGTAACTATTAGAAACAATCTTAATAATTTTTGTCTAACTGTAGCTTTTGTGTCTTAGATAGAACCCAAGAACATAAAGGAAGCTCTTCAAGATGAGAAGTGGTGCGTTGCTATGCAAGAAGAACTAAACCAATTTGAAAGAAATGAAGTTTGAGAACTTATTCTAGAACAAGATGATTATCAAGTCATAGGAATGAAATGGGTATTCAGGAACAAGCTTGATGAGGATGGAAACATCACTAAGAATAAAGCAAGGCTAGTTGCAAAGGGCTACTATCAAGAGGAAGGTATAGACTATGATGAAACATATGCACCAGTAGCCAGGTTAGGAGCAATTAGATTATTACTTGCATATGCGTCTCTAATGAAATTTAGTATGGATACCTGCAAAGAAGCCAGTACACTTATGTGTACTTCATGCTATACAGATAAGGATGAAACTGGAAAAGGAGTGAACGAAACTATGTTTAGAGGCATGATAAGATATTTGTTGTACTTAACTGCTAGTAGACCAGATATTATGTAGTGTGTATGTGTGTGTGCTAGGTACCAAGCAAATCCTAAAGAATCTCATTTGACTGCTGTTAAGAGAATCTTTAAATATCTTAAGGGAACCACTTCTTTTGGACTTTGGTATCCCTCTGATGCTTCACCCAGTTTAATAGGTTACTCTGATGCAGATTATGGTGGTTGTAAAATTGATAGAAAAAGTACTAGTGGAACCTGTCATTTTCTGGGTTGTTCTTTAGTGTCCTGGCACTCAAAGAAACAAGCATGTGTAGCTTTGTCTACCACTGAAGTTGAATATATTGCAGCTGGCAATTGGTGTGCCCAAATTTTGTGGATGAAACAATAACTGGAAGACTTTGATATCTTCCTTGATAATATTCCTTTAAAATGTGATAATACTAGTTCTATAAATCTGACCAAGAACCCCATAATGCATTCAAGAACTAAGCACATTGAAATTAGACATCATTTCTTAAGAGATCATATTCAAAAGGGGGATTGTCAAATTGAATATGTTGATACTTTGCATCAATTAGCTAATATTTTCACCAAGGCACTACCTAAGGAAAGATTTTTTGAGCTTAGAAGAGAATTCGGAGTATTAGATATGTCTCAGGATTAAAAGATTATGAAAATTTTTACATTTTCGTAAAATTTACGCTTCATAATCGATTATCACAAGGCAATAATTGATTATTCATTCTCAAATCTCAAATCTGGAAAATTTTGAACAGATAATCGATTATCCACAGGCATAATCGATTATCATGCAATTTTTGGGCAGCAATTACTGAGCAGATAATCGATTTTCTCGAGCCATAATCGATTATCACGTTGACAGTTTCAAAAATAGAGCCGTTGGAGCGTCCCATAACGGCTATAAACGGCTAGTTTTTCCATTTTTCTTATAAATAGCCCCCCCATAATCGATTATTAGACACTTCTTTGCACCCAAATACTGCTGAAATCAAATCTAGAGCTAAAATCCTCTTCATTTCTCTTCACCTTCTCAAAATCTCATTTTCTTAAACTTCCTCCATTGCTGATTCAAGAAGACATCGCCGCAGAGCTACTGGAGCATCCTCCTCCTCTCAACCACGTCCTGCCATCATTGATGGGTGGATATCAGATCAAGGAAAACATGCGGACTATGTGAATTCTTGGCAAGAAAGGAGAATCATGGCGGTAAAGTATATTCGCCTTGACTTTTTCCNTTTNTATGGATTTCAATTTNCAGATCTTTTTGTTGNTCAAGGACTCACGCATCTGGTAGAGCAAAATGGTTGCATTTATCCTGATCTCATAAGAGTTTTCTACTTCAACTTGAGATATCGAGATGGGATCATATCCACTAAGGTAAAGGGCGTACGCATAATTTTAAATGATGATGTGTGAACCAATGTTGCCCAACTTCCCATCTAGGATGATGATGTCAAAGTTCATTTAGGACTTCATGATTTCAACAGGTTGATGACTTTCCAATCCTTCCTGCGTCCTCCTGAACAACAGACCAACCGAAGGCAATTGCTTGTTGGTGGTTTCCAAGTTGAAGAAAGGATAATTCACTACTTGATTGTCTGGATTCTATGTCCCAGAGCAACCAACCATGCTCAATGCTCTGAGCAGGATCTACTCCTTCTGTATGGGATTCTAAATCACATACACATCGATTGGCCTACTCTCATTGCTAACACAATGGTAAAAGCAAAGAAATCCCGTTCCTATCAATTTCCCTATTCTCTTCTTATTTCTAGGATTTTGGAGTACAAAGGTGTAAATGTTAAAGGAGACCTTGTCCAAGCCATTCAAGTTGTGGGTTCGGAAATTGGAGATACTACCTTTCGTCAGATGGGATTCATTACTAGAGGAAGAGTTCTTATCTACAAATATGATGACCATCCTGATGAAGATGAAAATGATGACATCGATACACATATGGCTGACCCCGTAAATAATGCTGCTCCTTCTGATGCGGGACCATCCAACATACCCTCCTCTTCCTCAACTTCTATGGAAGAACACTTTGCNAGGTTATCTAAACAATTGGAGGATATGAGTCTAGCACAAAGGACACACTTTGAAGAAATCTATGAGTGGCAGCAATCTATTGATGAGTACATGGTTGATCAATTTCTTGATCTTGATGTTCGCCTATCTAACATCGAGAGTCATCTCGATATCCAACCTCCTGAAAGATCCCCTTGTCCTGAATTTTAGAAATAGGCTACTAAGTTGATTGTTTGTTGTGTTATTTTCTCCATGTTTAATTATCTCTTTTGTGATGATCTTTATGAAGTTTATGTAATCCTTCTCTGTTAAATAAAATGATCTTTTATGTTAATTTTATGCATACATTATAAAATTGAGGGGGAGCTCATATTAAGGGGGATATTTTTATATTGTTACTCTTTTTGCTTATGATCAAAAAGGGGGAGAAGAAAACTATAAGGGGAGAAGTATAATACAAATTGATAATTGATACAGGTATTGCTAAACTTTGTTGTCTGTTAGCTTGTATCTTTTTGCAGGAAAGCCAAAGTTTCTTTTCAAAATTGAATTTTTGATCATCATCAAAAAGGCGAAGATTGTTACTAATAAGGAGTATTGGTAAATCTTGAAGAAAATTGTTTTAATGATGCTGCAAGAAGTTTTATTTGAAGAGAACATTAGAATTATTTAAAAGCAATTTGAAGAAATTGAATGTAGTAGGAAAGTCTTAAATAAATTGAAAACCTTGTATTTCTACTGGAATAATCGATTATGGACAAGCAATAATCGATTATCACTTGTATTTTCTACTGGAATAATCAATTATGGTCAAGCAATAATCGATTATCACGAGTCCTTAAGAAATAATCGATTATTATTTCATATAATCGATTATTACATTTTGAAAAACCTATAACGGACTTAAATAATCGATTATCACTTACAATAATCTATTATTTGTGGCAGTTGGGACTTGACCTTTGATATTCAGAGTAGATGGCTATATGTAGGGATTATGAGAAATTTGAAAGCAACGTTCTTGAACTGAAAGCTCAGTAGAATACTGTTTGTAAGAGGAAGTTCTCAGAAGCTTGTTCAAAGTTCCCTTGCTTGGTCTCGTGAATGGGAGAGGCTCGCGTTTCGTGTGTCGATAGTCGGAGCAAGGTCTCTTCGAGTTAGCAAGGTGCTCTACCTGGTCTCGTGAATAGGAGAAGCTCGCGAATCATTGGTCGATTGCCGGAGCGGTTCTCTTCGAGTTGGCTGAGTCTTATTCTTCCGGTTCGTTCGACGAAGGAAGGTTTATTTTTATCAGTTCTTATTCACTGTCTATTGTAATCTGTGAAATATTTTTAGTGGAATTGTTGATCACTCTTTACAGTGATTAACGATTGGACGTACATTTTGTTGAATCGAACCAGTATAAAAATACTTGTGTGATTTTCTATTCCCTACACTATTTACTTTTTACACATATCAACTGTTTGATAAATTTTCTGAAAGAAAATTGATTTTCATAAAAGGACCAACTTGTTTTAAAAAGGTGACCAAACACGCTTTCCGCTTATTCTAAGTTTAATTTCGCTGCGCTATACTCTTCAAACCATACCCCGCTGGTACCATCATCTTGTACGGAAGAGACAAACAGAAGTCATAAAGGAAAGATTCCTAAAATTTGTTCCAATGCAAAACTTTTGAATAAGATTTTGTACTGATTAGATCTACATAGAAAAAGATAGCACAACACAACAAACAATGGAGAACTATTTTGTACATGCATTAAAAGTATTAGACTTTTCTTAAGCGTTTAGGAATTATACATGTATAAACATTTAGGCATAGTCTGTTTGAGTAACGTTCAATGTTTAGGATATCGTATATGCATACAATGTTTAGTGAATTAATCCTAGATGATTTATTTGATAAACGTTATTTTGTTAAACGTTATTTCGTTAAATGTTATTTCTTTAAACGTTTTTGTTAAACTTCAAAATAAGATTTGATTAGACGATCTTATCTTAACAAAAAAAGTCCACCGCAACCAACAACAAATTTCTCATACGGTAATGGGATGAGCTCCCAAGTTCCACTATTCTATAGAACACTTAGTTCATCTAGCATAGTCAGACGTCAACTAGGATGAGTTAAGACATCATTGATAGACATGTACAAAAAGGTGGAGATTATCTATGATGTGGAGAGGAATTACGATGTAACATTGAATTTAATTGACCTATCATTTGTAAAAAAAAATTACAAAATGACCTAACTAAGTCAATATTTCAAAATATATGAATCAATTGAAATAAAAAAATCAAAATTGGGACTTAATTGAAACAAAAAATTAAAATTAAGACTCAATTGAAATAAATGCTAAGTGGTTACAAATTTGAAACTTTTCGACCAAACTAGGGTTCAAACAACTTATTCGACCAAATAATTCATGAGTTGTATTGACCTCGTTATGCAAAACATTAGTAGTAGGTTGATACGCTGTCATTGAAGCTATCAAATTAATGCTACTTTTCAATGCAACTTCAGTATTGCCAAGTAGTATTCAAGAAAGTAGATAGGGCTAAAGTAACCTTGAGTCGTCTCCCTACGAACACAGAATTGCTTTAGAATATCTGATTCTTATGAATGGTATGCAATGCTTATGAATAAATAGACCAATTCCACTACTCTTCTCAAATAGATTCATCATCAATTATTCACAGANCATTGTTCAATTGATTATTGTTTAAGTTTCAAATTAATTAAAGTACATTCTTAATTAATTTGAGGGCGATCGTGCAGTTAATCAAAGTACATTCTCGATCAAATGCAAGACCTTTCTAGATTATTCACAATAAATTCAACCAAAATACATTTTCAATCAAATTCTATTGTGTTTAATCATATATATTCTTAAATCTCCTAACCAAATTAAAAGTTAATCAATCAAANTAAATTCTCAATTGATTATAGTTGAAATTATTACTACCAACCAAAGTACATTCTCAATTGATAGTAAAAACTAATTTAATTATATAAAAGTTCCTAAATTAAATCAAAGTAGATTCTCAATTAAACCTAGAAACCCTAAAACTCATATAATTAATATGCATGTAGATTCAAACACATTATGATACAAAAATCGTTGCTTTTAATATGATAGAGAGATGAAAAACATAGAAGGAGAACAACTTAAATCAATAATCAAAATGAACAATTGCATTAATTCACTTAACCTCATGATCCATAATGAAATTACAACAGAATAACCGTAGAAGCTTAGCTCTCCATAATGGAGTTGAATACATGATGAAATAAGAGAGAGAGAGAGAGGAGTGGTGAATGAATGAATAAAGTCCCATTTTCTACCTCTCCTGGGTCTCTTTATATAGGATTTCATTGGACTTGGACTCTAAATAGTCTGTTGCCAAAAATTTTTATCTTGTATTTTCCAAGTAACTAAAAGATTAAAATTAGTACAATATTATTTAGAGGATATTTTCTGTTGATTTTCCCAAATTAAATTAATTCAACAACTGAGTTTTATTTTCTAGCCTTTCTGAATTTTCCAAAATTATGGAACAACCCCTTATAATTTCAATATTTACACTTCAGCCCCTTTTGAATTTCTGAAATTGTAGAAAAGCCCCTCATTTGACCAGATTTAGATTGTTTAACTAGGTTTTGACCAGAAAGGAACGTCCAACGAGAGCCTGACACGTGGCATATCCTTCCCCACCTAAATTAGGGTTTCAGATTAGGAAATTGGGGTTTTGAAACTGGGTCTCGCCCTTCATCCAAAGCCACTGGTTTCGTCATGGTGACTCTCGAATTGCCATGGAGGTTGCCTTGTGATTCTGCTTTAGGGGATAAAGATGCTGATGATAGCCCAAATTGGATGAGTTGAAAATGAGACTTATTATTATTCTCAATCTTGAAAAATTCATTCTCAAACCTTCTATTTGTAATAATCTAGTTCTCTTAAAAAGGGAAACTAGGAAACTTAAGAAAAAATAAAATAAAATAAAAGATTATGTATCTATTTCCTCTAATTAGGAAGATTCTAAAGATATTATCTCAAATTACAACACTCCCCCTCAAGTTGGTAAATGAATATCAATCATTCTCATCTTGCCTACAAGATCTTGAAATCTACCCGAAGAAAGCCCTTTTGTAAAAGTATCTGCTATTTGAAGTTCTGTAGGAACATGAGTTGTAATCACAAAGCCTCTGTCAAGATTATCTTTGATGAAATGTCTGTCAATTTCAATGTGTTTGGTTCTGTCATGCTGTACTGGATTATGGGTTATGCTCACAGCAGACTTATTATCACAGTGTAGTTGCACCGGGTGCTCCACTTTGACTTTAAGGTCATCCAAGATGATTTTCATCCAGGGTCTTTCACACATTCCTTGAGCAAGGGCTCAAAATTCAGCTTTTCCACTAGAATGGGATACTCTATCTTGGTTTTTTCTTCTCCAAGTTACCAAACTATCTCCAACAAATACACAATACCCAGAAGTAGATTTTCTGTCAGTAATAGAACCTGCATAGTCAGCATCAGTATATATATATATTCATATTCAATGTGCCTTCCCTTTTGAATAATAGCCCCTTTCCTGGACTTGACTTCAAGTATTGGAGAATTTTGTCAACTGCTTGCATGTGTCTCTCTCTTGGATCATGCATAAATTAGCTCACTACACTGACTGCATAAGCAATGTCTGGTCTTGTGTGTGATAGATAAATCAAATTTCCCACCAATCTCTGATATTGGGCCTTCTCTACAGGAGCACTTTCTTCACTTCCAATTCTGTGATTCTATTTTATAGGAACAGTTGAGGTTCTACATCCCAACTTTCCTGTTTCTTTGAGGAGATCAAGTACATATTTCCTTTGGGAGATGAAAATTCCATTCTTAGAGTAGGCAACCTCTATTCCAAGAAAATATTTGAGTTTTCCTAGGTCTTTCATTTCAAATTAAGCTGCCAATTTTTCTTTTAATGCCAATTTTTCTATTTCATCATCTCCTGCAATAATCATATCATCCACATAGGCAAGCAATAGAGTGAGTTTACCTGTAGAAGAGTGCTTTATGAATAGAGCATGAACTCATTGGCTTTGTTTGTATCCGAAGGAAACCATTGCTTTTGTAAATCTTCCAAACCATGCTCTAGGAGATTGCTTAAGACCATACAATGCTTTCTTCAGGAGACATACCTTGTTCCTTTCATTTTTCACTTCAAAACCTGGGGGAATCTCCATGTACACTTCCTCATCTAGATTTCCATGAAGAAAGGCATTCTTTACATCCAACTGGTGTAAGTCCCATCCAAAATGGGCAGCCAAAGCGAGAATAACTCGAACTGTATTCATCTTTGCCACTGGGGCAAATGTCTCCTCATAATCAATCCCATATGTTTGGGTATATCCTTTTGCCACCAATCTAGCTTTATATCTTTCTATTGTCCCATCTGCCTTATGTTTCACTGTGAATATCCATCTACACCCTATTGCCTTCTTGTCTCTTTGCTTATCAACAATCTCCCAATTTGAATTTCTTTCTAATGCATTCATCTCTTATTTCATGGCTTGATTCCAATGTTCAAGTTTCATGGCCTCTTGGATTGAGGTAGGAAATTTTGTGGCATCAATGGAAGCAATAAAACTTTTGTTCTTATCAGAGAGATTGTTAGTGCAAACATACTGAGAAATAGGATATTTAACACATGATCTTCTTCCCTTTCTCAATGCAATGGGTAAATCCTCAGTAATACTTACCTCCTCGTCATTGATATCTTCAAGGATCCTCATCTTCAGATCAGACAATTTTTCTTGCTCTAGAGTCGAAGTGGGTTGTTCTCTTCTTTCATATTTCTTGCCAAAAAATTTGCTTCCTCTTTTTCCTCACTGTGGACTATGATAGCTTCATTGCTCAGGTCTTGGGCATCCTGCAAAGACAAACATGGTAATGACAAGAAAGAGAATTCATCCACTTCAAGTGCTTTCTCCCCCTAAAGTGGTGGACTGACATAAAAGGATTTTGTTTCATGAAAGGTGACATCCATGGTGATAAAGACGCGACGACTTTGAGGATGATAACATTTGTACCCTTTTTTATTAGAAGGATACCCAATAAAGACACATTTAAGAGCTCTACGATCTAATTTACCATGGTTCAGAGGATGAGAGTGAACAAAAACAACACATCCAAAGACTCGACTAGGTAGACTCGTTGTTAGGGAAGAAGAAGGAACAAAAGCCAATAGAGACTTTATAGGACTAATGCCATTTAAGATACGAGTGGGTAACGTGTTGATGAGATATGTGGCAGTTAACACAGCTTCTCCCCAGTAATTTTTGGGAACAGACATTTGAAAAAGAAGAGCTCTAGTTACCTCAAGAAGATGACGATTATTTCTTTCAGCAGCCCCATTTTGTTGAGGGGTGTTAACACAAAAAATTGAGAAATTAATGATTCACATATTCAGTACCATTATTAGACCGAATTCTTTTGATATTTTTTCCAAATTGAGTTTGGACAAGACTGAAAAAATTAACAAAAATTTGAAAAACTTCAGATTTATTTTTCATAAGGTATGTCCACGTGACACGGGTACAATCGTCAATAAAGGTAACAAACCATTTGGCTCCGGAAACAAAATCTATGACAGGACCCCAAACATCAGAGTGAATTAAATCAAATGGAGAAATACTCTTTTTATTACTAATAGGATATGATGCACAATGGTGTTTTGACAATTGACAAATATCACAATTAAAAAACTAAACAGACTCCTTGGTAAACAAATGGGGAAACAAGGACTTGATAAGACTAAATGACGGATGCCCAAGCCTTTGATGATGTAGCCATATTTGAGATTTTGCCCACATCTCAGATGTAGCTTGTTGACTCATGATTTGTGTGTTGCTTTGGTCATCAAACTCTAAAAAATACAACCCACTTTGCTCATTAGAAGTTAAAATCGTCTTCCCCGTGGCAAGGTCCTGCAAAACACAATAAGTTGGAAAAAATATTACTGAACAATTTAAATCCTTTGTGAGTTTTTGCACAGAGATAAGACTATTAGTTAATTGAGGAACATGTAAAACATCCTTCAATATGATAGAGGAGTCCAAAAATATATTCCCAGAGCCGCATACAGGTATACCTTGACCATTTGCAACTGTAATAAGTTGTTCTTCATTGCTCTTGCCATATGAGTCAAAATACCCACTAAAAGGTGTCATATGATCAGTTGCACCCGAATCAATGATCCAAATACCTTGAGACACATGACCAACAATATTGAGACAAATCTTACCTTTTATGGACAGAGTACATGATCCAGAGGGCTTACTCATTGATTTAATCATTGCTTCCAAGCGCTCGAGTTTCTCCTTATAAGATTTCATATCAAGATCTGGTGGTGGTGGTCGATTAGACTGGGAAGGACTAGATTGATTGGTGGCTTCCTGTTCTAAAGTAGTATGATTTACCCATTTATGAGTAGGCCCTTTGTTGTTTTCCATGCGCTCAAGAACATTCTTTCTTCCATGGAGTTTGAAGCATATTTCCTTGGTATGTCCAGATATTTTACAGTATGAACAATAGTCCCCATGAGTACCTCTTTCAAATGTTTTTCCCCCACCATTTGTTTCCTTGTGGACTCCCTTTCCAATTGTCATGGCAGAGCCTGTGTTAGAGATCCCTCCATGAAGCATGACAGATCTCCGAGTTTCTTCTTCTCTTACCATAAAAAAAAACTTCTGACAGGGGTGGTAATTTTTCTCTTCCAAAAATTTGAACTCGGATTGGGTCGTACTCATAATTAAGGCCTTGGAGAAATTTAAAGATTTTTTCCCCTTCAATGAATTCAGCAAGAGCGACAACATCTATTTTACACATCTTTATTGTTTGGATCTGATCGAGTTCCATCCAAAGACCATTCAGGATCCCGTGATATTTAGATACGGAAAGAGAGCTCTGTTTTGTATTAAATATCTTGTTCTTGATTTATAGGTAGCAGCAAGATCCTTTTTTAAAGAAAAAGTACTATGTAAATCATCCCATATTTCTTTTGCAGAAGAATGAAACATATAATTTTTCGTTATCTCGGGAGTCATGGATTGCCACATCCTAGTCATAATTAATGAATCTTCCTTGTCCCAAATTGAAAAATGTTTGTCGTCTGCTGCCGGTCCTCCTCCATGTATGTGATCAAGTTTTGAACGACTCTTGAGAATCCTTAAAATAAATTGATTCCATTCTAAGTAATTTTGACCATCCAACCACGAGGTATTTCCTATATTTGGTAGGTCATTGGGTAACCCAAAGGAATACTTTTTTCTTCAGACATCTTATACCCAAAAAAAATAGAGCAAAAACTTCAAAGTCAGATCTACTCAAATAAAGGCCAAACGGGTCGTCACCGACCCTAGGAACGAAATCAAAAGGCTTCGGCGACTCTTCTGTGGTAGCGACGGCGAGTGGGTTTCACCGAGAAAGAACGAGCAAAACGGAAAAGTCAGATCTGCTCAAATATAGCCCAAACCAGTCGTCACCGACCCTAGGAATGGACTCAGGGGGCTCCGACGACCCTGTCTGTGAAGGCAGCGGCAAGTGGGTCTCACTAGAGGTGGGCACGTGGGCTACACGCACCGGCGACGGTGGCGGCGCGTGGAGGCTCCGTTCATGGAGCGACTTCTGGCTCTGTGATCATCGGTGTTGGACGCACCTTTCTGCCCTATCAACGACCCCAACTGGCAACGACGGCAACGACGGTGGCGGTCAGACAGCGGCGGCGGTGCGACTTGTTGTAGCGGAATATAGCTCCTAAGATCAGGAGCTCTGACACCAACTTGAAAATGGGACTTATTATTATTCTCAATCCTGAAAAATACATTCTCAAATCTTCTATTTGTAATAATCTAGTTCTCCTAAAAAGGGAAATAGGGAAACTAGGAAACCTAGGAAAAAATAAAATAAAATAAAAGATTATGTATCTATTTCCGCTAATTAGGAAGATTCTAAAGATATTATCTCAAATTACAACAGGATGAAACCCGCGAGCAGATGAATGGAAGAACTGTGTGGCGAAGTCGGGTTTTGCGATGGCAATTTAGGGTTCGAAGGATTCTTCAAATTGGGTCTCTGTGTGATGGTTACATGGTGTTAAATCTAGTTTCTGCAGGTCTGATTATGGTTGCAAGTGGTGGCGCATCTGGGAAGAAGATGATTGTGAAGATGCGAGGAAGGAGATTACATTTTGCGATTGGGGTTTCATGGCGAACGCGAGAATGGAGATGCTTCCATGGTGGTGCTGCTGCGGTGCGAAAAGGATACTGGCCGTAAGCGAGAAAAGGCAATGGCGGCACGGTAATGATGATGAACTCGCGATGAAGGCTGATGCGATTCTGGGTTTGCCCGGTGTTTGCGATTTCTGGTATGCAGGTCCGGTGGCGGTGGATGGAGATGATAAACGGTGGCGTGTCGACTTGCGTCTGGTCTCGCGATGGCGGCAGCGTGCTGAGGAGATGGTGATATGCGTTGATGGAGGAGCGGGCCACCATGGCTGAGGCACTGCATTTGTTCAACATCCATGGAATTTTGGGCGTGGAAGAAGAAGAAGACTTTCCTGATGCGAGTATGACGGAGGCTCGATCTCGTGGTGGTCGGTGAGGGCTGAGGTCACTTTGGTGGTGGCGGCCTTTCAACGGTATGCGCGTGGTGGCCGACAAGAATGGAGTTGGCGGCAACTAGGGAGAAGATGGTGGAGGAGGGTTAGGGTTTCTTTTGGAGATGGTGATGACATGGCAAGAGGAGGTGAGGCGGCATGTTCTAATTGGTCTATTTGGTGTGCAGTAGGATGAGTGAATTGGCATCATCTGGGTGGTTGGATCTATTATTGGTGGACTGCCACATGGTAAAATCTGGTAAAGTCTTATATATGAGGGGTAGGAATAAGAGACTTAGGAGGTGTGACAGAAAAGGGTTAGTGTTGGGCTTTAGTACTAGCCTGGTTTAAAAAAGAGGGGTGTAGGGAAATTTAGGAGGTGCAACACTGCCTGTTTGGCTCATGCACATTATTTTCCAAACAAAACTTGATTTTGGGCCTCAAATTGCAATTTGGACCAATAAAGCTCTAATTTCAACTGCACAAATAAATATTAGAATATCCAAGAATAATTTATGTGCTAAAACTTATTTTTTACGCCTCTTTAATTCTCAAACCCAACAATTTCAATCATTACATATTCACTTTAAATCGATCACTTATGCAGATAAATCTCATCAAAAAATTGAATTTTAAAGCATAAATGCAAGCATAAACATGCACTCATCATAGGTCCCCACTTATTTAACCTTTAGTCCCTACCCAATTTTCCAACAAGTTATACAAAACTTGGTTTCTTGGCGATGAAGTTGGTTATAAATCTGGATATCATTGCCTTAAGATGACTTCTCTACATTAATTGGTACAAAAATATTTTTCCACTTAAAAATTGATGTCATGAGATATGTTGACTTCATTGTGCAAAACATTAGCCTTAGATCCCCACTTATTTGACCTTTGATCCCCACCCAATTTTGCAACAAGAGTTATGCAAAACTTGGTTACCTTGTGATAGAGTTGGTTATAAATATGGTCATCATTGCGTAAAGATGACTTCTATGTGCATTAATTTGTAAAAAAATATTTTTGCCCTTAAAACTTTATGCCATGAACTATGCAAAACATTGACCGTAGGTCCCCATTTATTTGACTTTTGATCCCCATCCAATGTAACATCCCGATTTTTGGGATGTCTCGATTATTAGGGAAAATTTAAAATTTTTAAAATCCTAATATTATTATAGGAATCCACTTATAAAATACCGAAATTAATAAAATAGAAACCAAATAAATTAAACCCGATTACATTGTATCTAACATTTATAGCACAAAAACTTTAATTAATCTGAAGCATTTGCAACATCTGCTCCCGTATAACCAAAAGTTATACGATCATCGCAAGACATACATAACCACAAGCACAAACAAATATGGGTAAGCTACCATAACACAACCAATAACGATAAAGAAATGTACAAGATAAGTAAGTGCACTTAATAACAATATCATTCATCTACAATGTTACCCATACTCACATAATTATTTCTAAACTAAGGACATAATCAATATCCTCGTTAACTATAATTTGACTATACCCTTCACATCATCATTTCCCATAACGTCGTCATCATGAATCAACATTACATGTACCTCCATCAAAACTAACTTTATCATGAATCATTCATCATGAATCCCACCATGAGCCTCCACAATACCATTACCCCATAGTGAAAAGAATCAATCACATTCAAAAATTCTAATGTACTCAAACTAAATTCTCAAGGTTTCACTCCAAAAATAAATTACAATTAAATAAATAATTAAATAAATAATAATCGAATGAATAAACATTATTCCAAATAAAATAAACAAATGAATATCATTCTCTGTCAATCCCAATAAATAAATTATTCATTACTTTAATTAATCAAGTCTCGTTACATTCTCAATTAATTTCTAATTCCACAATATTTAATATTAATTAATCGGATTTCCAATAAATTACTCTCCTTCTTATTCCAAATTAATTCTTCTTTTCCCGTAATTAATTTGATTCCAATTAATTACTAAATAATAAATTTCTACCGGTAATAACAATAATTAATATCATTACTGTTTTCATCTGTCTCTTTACACTTTAATTTTTTTTTTGTCAGTTAATGTCAATAATTAATTAATTATATTTTACATTACCTTAATTGTAGAAACATAAAACTTATCTTAAATTCCCTTCTTATTAATACTTTTGGGTCTCCGTAAAAAAATCACCTCCAACCGCTCAAAGTCAAGTCTGGGCCTATAGGCCCAGTTAGTTATAACCAAAGTCCAGACTAGAAACCCAATATTGCTGGTTTAGAGGCCTAACCGAGGCCCAACTGACTGCCACCCTGGCCCTCAGACACAACTCACCACTTCCACCCATGGTTGCTCCGCTGGTGAGCAACCAGCACCGTCACCACAAACCGAAACCATAACGCATAAAAACATATCACAAAATACAGCAGAGTGATCGCTAGATCAAACCCCAAAGATGCAACAACAGATATTCAAAAGAATTCAAAACTTTCAAGATCAGAGACGCAACAACAGAATCAAAAATCCCCANTTGAAAACCTAANCCCCAATTTGCAAGAACAGNTTGCAAATTTCCCAATTNTAGAAACAAGTTCAGGAACCCTAAAGTCAAAACCCCCAAATCCCCAATTTTAGAACAAGCTCGGGAACCCTAAAATGCCGAATCGGGACACGATTCACTCTGTGGCAACGCCGGCCTTACTCACCACGCGTCACCGCCACCTTTGTCGTCCTAGCAACATCGTTCACACCCAACCTGCTGTTGGTATCGGAGGGGTTAATTTTTAAAAGAGTTTAGCGCAGCGGATTAAAATACAGAGAGCGTACAGCGTAACAAGTCACAGTTGAAACAATTTTGCCTTTATAAGTTAAACGATTTTCTTTCAGAAAATTTACCAAGCAGATAACGTGCGTTAATAATAAAATGAGTATAGGGCAAAAGAAAATCACACAGGGATTTTTATACTGGTTCAATTCAACAGAATCTACGTCCAGTCGTTAATCACTACAAAGAGTGATTAACAGTTCCACTAAAAATTTGTTTAACAGATTACAAGATAATAAACAGGAATAGAATGAAAGAAACGACTCTACCAACTTGAAGAGAACCTGCACCGGCAATCGACACACGATTCACGTGCTTCTCCTTACACAAGATCAGGTAGAGAGCCCTGCCAACTTGAAGAGAGTCCACTTCTTGTATCAGCACACGATACGTAAGTCTCTCCTTCCACAAGACCAGGCAAGGGAACACAGTAAACAAAAAAGCTTTCTCAAGAACGTTCCTCTGACTACTCAGTGTTATGGCTTTTCTCAGTTTACTAAAAAAATATTACTTCTGAAGATTTCAAAATTCATTTAAATAGCCAAATACGCTGAATGCCAAAGGTCAGCTCACAACTGCCATGAATAATCGATTATAGTAAGTGATAATCGATTATTCAAGTCTGTTATAGAAAATTCAAAAAGAGATAATCGATTATTGTAAGTGATAATCGATTATTCAAGTGAGACTTGTGATAATCGATTATTGCTTCATGATAATCGATTATTGTAGTTCAAAAGCATATGATAATCGANTATTGTAGTTCAAAAGCATATGATAATCGATTGTAGCATGTTCATAATCGATTATATCAGTAGAAATTACAATGTTAATTATTTTCCTACTACATTCAAGAGACTACAAGTTGCTTTTAAATAATCTCCTATTACAAACAAAAATTTACAATTTGCAGCATCATCAAAACTTGTCTTCAGGTTTTACCAATACTCCTTTATTGGTAACAATCTCCCCCTTTTTGATGATGATCAAAAATTCTTTTAAAAAGCAACTCAGTTTTTCCTGCAATACATATAGACTAAAAACAGCAACAAGGTTAGCAGTACCTGTTCAAGTTTATTCTCCTTAATAAATTTCTTCTCCCCCTTTTTTGATCAGAAACAAAAAGAATAAAGAAAAGAAATCTCCCCCTTAAAATGAGCTCCCCCTCAACAAAGGCATCAAATGTCCAAAATAAGCTCATTATATTAAAGATAAAGGAAAGTACATGAAGATAAAAGCATCAAAATGCATAAAGACTAAGTCTTAAAAACTACAGTTAACAACTAAAAAACTTAGACTCCTAAAACGACACTAGAATTCAGGACTAGGAGAACGTTCAGTGGGTGGAATTTTAAGATGAGACTCAATGTTATGGATGCGAACATCAAGCTCAAGAAATTGATCAACAAGATACTCATCCATAGATTTCTGCCACTCATGAATGTCATCAAAATGAGTTTTCTGGGCTAGAGACATATCCTCTATCTGTTTAGATAATCTCGCAAAGTGTTCTTCCATAGAAGTTGAGGAAGANGAGGGTATGTTAGAGGGTCCAGCATCAGACGGAGCAGCAGCATTGACTGGGTCAGCCNTNTGAGTATCCATATCATCATCTTCATCATCATNAGGATGGTCATCATCTTTGTGAATAAGGACACGACCCCTGGTAATGAATCCCATCTGGNNNAAAGTAGTATCTCCAATTTCAGAACCCACAGCTTCAATTGTTTGAACAAGTTCTCCTTCAACAGGTACTCCTTTATATTCTAAAATCCTAGAAATNAGAAGAGCATAAGGAAATTGATAGGAATGAGATTTTTTTGGCTTTTACCATGGTGTCAGCAATGAGAGCAGGCCAATCGATGTGTATGTGATTTAAAATCCCATATAGGAGAAGTAAATCCTGTTCAGAGCATTGAGCATGGTTGGTTGCTCTAGGACAGAGAATCCAGACAATCAAGTAATGGATCATCCTCTCTTCAACTTTGAAACCTCCAACCAGTAGCTGTCTTCTANTTGTTTGCCTCTCAGGATGTCGCAGAAAGGATTGAAAAGTNAGCATCCTGTTAAAGTCTTCAAGTCCTAAATGGACTTTGACAGCATCATCCCAAATAGGGAGTTGAGCAACATTTGTCCAAACGTCATCATCTAAAATGATGCAAACACCTTTGACCTTGGTAGAAATTATCCCATCTCGATAGCGCAAGTTGAAATAGAAAACTCTTAGGAGATCGGGATAAATATTTCCTTTTTGTTCTACGAAATGTGCTAACCCCTGCTCAACAAAAGTATTTGGGAATTGAAATCCATAAAAGCGAAAGAAATCAAGACGGATATACTTTACCGCCATGATTTTCCTTTCTTGCCAGGAGTTGATGAAGTCTTCATGTTTCTCTTGATCTGAGATCCACCCATTTATGTTAGCAAGTCTTGGTTGAGAGGAAGAAGGATCCCCAGCTGTCTTGCGACGATACCTTCTTGGTTCAGCCATGGAAAGTATGAAGGTTTGTGAAGTGAAAGAAGAATAAGGAAATTTTGAGCTCTGGATTTTGATTTTAGCAGCAATGGGTTGCAAAGAGGTGTCTAATAATCGATTATGGGGGCCTATTTATAAGAGAAATGGAAAAACTAGTCGTTTATGGCCGTTTATAGCCGTTATGAGACGCTCCAACGGCTCTATTTTTGAATCTGTTTGCGTGATAATCGATTATGGCTCGAGATAATCGATTATCAGTTCATTTATTTCTGCCCAGAATTGTATGATAATCGATTATGTCTGATGATAATCGATTATCTGCTCAAAGATTTCCAGAATGCATTTTAAGACTAAATAATCGATTATGCATTATTGATAATCGATTATAATTTATTAAACTTACGAAAAATGCAAATTTTTGCATGGATTTTGATCCTAGGACATGTCTAANACTCCTAATTCTCTTCTAAGTTCAAAAAATCTATCTTTAGGTAGAGCTTTGGTAAAGATGTCAACTAACTGATGCAAAGTATCAACATATTCAATTTGACAATCCCCCTTTTGAATATGGTCTCTTAAGAAATGATGTCTAATTTCTATGTGCTTAGATCTTGAATGCATTATGCGATTTTTTGTCAAGTTTATAGCACTGGTGTTATCACATTTTAGAGGAATATTGTCAAGGAAAATATCAAAGTCTTCAAGTTGTTGTTTCATCCATAAGATTTGAGCACAACAGTTCCCAGCTGCAATATATTCAGCTTCTGTGGTAGACAGGGCTACACATGCTTGTTTCTTTGAGTGCCAAGACACTAAAGAACATCCTAAGAAATGACAAGTACCACTAGTACTTTTTCTATCAATTTTACAGCCACCATAATCTGCATCAGAATATCCTATTAAACTAGGTGAAGCATCAGAGGGATACCAAAGTCCGAAAGAGGTAGTTCCCTTAAGATATTTTAGGACTCTTTTNACTGCAGTTAAATGTGATTCCTTTGGTTTGGCCTGATATCTAGCACATACACATACACTTTGCATAATGTTTGGTCTACTAGCAGTCAAGTATAGCAAAGACCCTATCATTCCTCTAAACATGGTTTCATTTACTTCTTTTCCATTTTCATCTTTATCTAAATAACAAGAGGTGCCCATGGGTGTACTAGCTTCCTTGCAGTTATCCATTCCAAATTTTCTAAGAATTTCT
>NW_014541981.1:47375-59380 GCF_000741045.1 Vigna radiata var. radiata | reverse complement strand
CTCTAGAAAATCTATTGTCAATCAAAAAGGTACTAAGTCTTTCATACCAAGACCTAGGTGCCTGTTTAAGACCATAAAGGGCCTTTTTCAATTTATAAACATGATCAGGAAATTTGAAATCTTCAAAACCAGGAGGTTGACTAACATAAACTTCCTCTTTTATAAAACCATTTAAAAATGCACATTTAACATCCATTTGATATAGTTTAAATTTCATCAAAGAAGCATATGCAAGTAATAATCTAATGGCTTCTAACCTGGCTACTGGTGCATAAGTTTCATCGTAATCAATACCTTCTTCTTGACAGTAGCCCTTTGCAACTAGTCTTGCTTTATTTTTTGTGATGTTTCCATCCTCATCAAGCTTGTTCCTGAATACGCATTTTCAAATACTCCTTTATTGGTAACACCTGCGTCCTTATACGAAATTAGGAAAAATCCCTAAGCTTAAACGATAAATAGAGAAAGGTGGAGGGGAAGGAACTTGCGCCGCGAATCCGAACGGCCAACGTCTTCGCATAGTCATCTCAACCTCGTCACACCACCGCTCCGTCATCGCCTCGCCTCCGTCGCAAACTCGTCGCATCTCGCCGCAACCTTGTCGCGTCTCTCACCTCCATCACTACACTCTCACCGTTGTCCATGAAAAAGGAGAAGAGAAAGGAAAGAAGCTTCCTTCTGCCGTGCGCGTTTCAGGACAAGAGAAAATAGAAAAAGAACAAAATGAGCCACTGGAAGTGTGACCCCCTTCCAAAAGAATGAGAGCTGGGTCCTTAATTGGGTCCATGAATCTAAGCCCACACAAGCCCACTCATGAATCAGAATGAAAAGCAATATAGGCTTCTACGAAAACAGTGACTTATAGTCTGATCAAGGTTTTAATAAACCAGAAACTTTTATTAATAAAACCCTAAACCTATTCAATCCCTAATTTACCAGAAATCCCAAAACCTTGATTTTGACGCTAATTACAAGGAGATGAAAAATGTGATTTTATTATATCCCTAAAAAAATCTAATCTCCATTGAAATAGAATTCAATCATGTGAATTCCTGTTTGGGGAAGAATTTAAGGAATTCAATTAATTCCTTGATAGAATTCAAAAACGTGAATTCTAAAGGCAGTTTAATATAGTAGTATTTAATGTTTAATAATTAAATATGGTATCTTCATGATTGAAAAGCTTCTTAAGAATTCCAAGATCATGCAATTCCAGTACAGACAAACAACTTTCAAAATTAATTTACAATCAAACAAATAATTAGATGAATACTCCAAATTAATATTACAATCACATTCATCATCTAATAACGTCAAAGTAAGTTTCCCATACCTTAGCCAATTATAGAACATCAATCAATAATAGGTCTTCGTACTTCTACTATATTTTTTAAAAGAAAACATTTCTCTTCTTCAAAGAAAGTTTCTGACTTACAATGCTCTCTGTTCTCTTTCTCCCCTCCTTAACGTAATCTCCTTTCCTTTCTTTTATAAACCTCCTTTTTATTTTTATTTTAAATAAATCATATCATAATTAAAAGAAACCACCTAGGTAGTGCTCCCTATAATATCTCAAGTGGTTTTAACAAAATAACCTCCTACCCTTTTTTTTTTCTTCTAATTTTCAACTTATATTATTTAAAGTACTTTTATTTATTTTCCACACCCTTATTTATAACTTTCACACATCCATTACAAAATGGAAAGGACATTCTTGCCTTTAAAAAATATAAATAAAATCAAACAAATGTTTCACATGAATCTCTCCCTAAGATCTGAACTCTCTTACATTCAATCCTAAATAAATATCTTTATCAACAAGCCAACACATCGCACTAAAATATAACACATCACAAATTTAATAATCAAACGATAACAAGTGTTACATTTATATCAACAAGATAAATAAATAATATAGAACTTTATGTTCTTTTCAAAACTTGCACACCAACTGAACTGCACAATACCTTGTAAACTCATGTAGATTTTAATAAAACATATTTAACACTTATTTATAAACTCTATATTTTCTCGGGTCTTACATCCAATTTTGCAGTTTTGTTTTTATAGTTTGTGGATTATGTTGACAAAATTGATTGATGATCTAGATTAACATTAGAATTAATAATTTCTTCCATTAGTATGACATAATAATATCCAAGGAGGAAGACAACGATATTGTAATAACACATGTTGCACAGGAGTACCATAACATGTTACGCAAATATTGAAGTTAATAGTCATTACTCTTTGGTTGCACCAGAAGTTTCAAAAATGGATGTGTGTGCATGTTCAAAAACACAAGGTTGATGGGAGGGATCCATAAGTTTCCAAAGTATTTCCTCAATATAGAATGATCGGTTTAGACAAAGTCTTTAGTACATCTATTGTTGGCATAGCGTTGAATCCTTGTAAATATTCGTTGAGGTCAATGTCGTTAAGATAAAGTTCCTCCCACATATCCATTGGGGGATGCTAAAAGGAAACATACGAAAAGAATTAATCCAACTTAAAAGCATGAATGAACATGACAAATATTATGCAAAATCCAAACTTTTTCGAAATAGAATCACACTGTTTACCAACTTCCTTGTTGTCCAATGGAATCCATGACTGTAAAGGAAACGTTGTACAAAAGAAACTCCTTAAAGCTTTAGCTTATTAGAAATCTTTACACTTATTAACTCTTTGTCACCCGATTTCATCATAAACTATAAGCCCTTTATTTTAATTCTGATTTATCAAGAACTTAAAATCAGTCAACATTTATCAAAACAAAGTGAAACAATAATGATTATTGTCGTACTCAAGTTTAGCAATTATCGATAGCCTAAACTAATTCAATCGAACATATATCAGCTCATAAATTCCTATAACTATAACACATACTCGTTCCAAGAAAAACACAGTATAGCATCAAATATTCTAGAAATTAATTGTTTCCATTCAACAAATTAGTTTCCGAGTAACACATAAGCTAGTATTTAGATGCAGTAGATTCAGTCCAACAACAATACTTTTGGTGCAGAAAAATAACTAAAAGAAATTACAGTACAACAGCATTTTTAATGCAGATTTTTTAGTCCAAAAAAACACAAAACAAAATTCTGGTGCAGATTTTTAAAGAAAACAACAAAGCTTCTGTTGTAGATTTTTAAGAAAAACAACAAAAATTCTAGCACAGATTTTTAAAGAAAACAGCAAAGCTTCTGGTGCAGATTTTTAAGTAAAACAAGCTTTCTAGTACAAATTTTTAAAGAAAACAGCAAAGTTTTAAGACCAAAACAACAAACATTTAGAGCTAAAAACAATAAGCATTTAGAGTTAAAACAACAGTGTATTTGGTGCAACACTTAATTTCCTTTTAAATATTAACCATTTAATCCTAACCAGTGTTTTCTAGTCTTATTTCGTTTATTCTTATTTATTCAACTCTCAACCACTTGCTCTTTAACCTTCATAATTAAGCCATGTAGTTAATAACATTATTTTCTACCCACACAACATTTTAGAGACATATTACCAAGCACACAGGATTTATATTTTTTTTACCACATAATTAAAACATATTATAAATAATAGCCGAGCATACTTGTTCATGGATAACATCCAGTATTGAAAAAACTTCCAATTTCTTTTAAATATTCCCATTTCAATATAATACAGAACGCTAGATTTCAATTCATTAAGCAACTAAACCTGATGTAGTGAACAATGTCTTCATGACTAAACCCCAAAGCACCTAACATAATTTGAATGTACACCATATCATTTTATTCCAAAAAGCACATTAACTCAAACCCTTAATTTATACAAGTCTCATCTTTTATTCGACCATTACCACAAGTACCCATTCGACCTTCAAACAAATAATTAAGGCTTAATACCGCTTTTGGTCCCTAGTTTGGGAGGTTTTGTTCAATATGGTCCTACCCTTTTTTCTTAGTAACAATTGATCCCACTTTTTGAAAAAACTGTTCAATTGACTCCTTTTTGGTTTCGACGTCAATTTTCTAACGGTTCTGGTTACGACATCAATAAGTTCTTTCATGCATTCACCTATCCAAATGTTATTTTAACAGTTCTAACATAATGTTATGTTAAAAATCATGTCATCATCGTATACAATAAGGACTATAATAAACAATTTAAACTTGAATATGGGACGACTATGAACGAAAAGGACTCAATTGAACCGTTTTTTCAAAAGGTGAGATCAATTGTTATGAAAAAAAAGAGGTAGGACCATATTGAACAAACTCTCCCAAACTAGGGACCAAAAGCGGTATTAAGCCAATAATTAACTATGAAAAAAACTTATTCACGAGACATACCCAACTATAAACGCATTAAGTTATTTATCAGAAACATAGTATTAATTACCCATACCAATTGATACACTTAATATAATCAAAACATTAACACTAGTGTAGAAAGGACTTTAGACGTCTGTTATTTTGGGCTTTTAATGTCTATTAAACAACCGACGTCATTACCGGTGACGTCAATGGGACGTCGGACATCCATATAACAGACGTCTATAATGATGTCAGTTAGTTCCATGTCCAATAGCACTAAACGTCGGTTTAGGCCTAACTGGACGTCTAAAGGCACTATATAGACGTCGGACTACGCATTAACCGACGTCTAAGAGCACATAAAGACTTCGAACATGTCACTAACTGACGTCTAAGGTCACTATAGACGTCGGTTTTTGCATTAACCGACATCTAATACAGTCGTTGTGTTTTAGTATAGTTTTGTTCCTGTCTTTGTATAGCCAAGTAGCACACTCTGCCTTTGCTAGTTTCCCCAAAAAAAAAGCTTGTGTGTTTTGAATTTCTCATGACATTTCAACCCAAAACCAAACCTGGGCTCTTGCTTAGTTCCATTTTCAACCGCAAGAGGGAAAAATTACGGTGAAACGATAACCAGGCAATGACCCAGGGTCGTTTTTGGGTCGAAAAGCCACCAGAAATTCAAAAGACGCTGCTTTTTCTGGGACGCAACTAGCAAAGGGAGAATGTGGTACTACGTTACCCCAAGAAAGGAACAAAATTGCACTAAAACACAACACAAAGAAAACAAATTTTAATCAGTTCAACCAGAAGTTAATCGATGAAAGACTGAACAAAGTTTAAACGGTAACCATAAAAAAACAAGAACCTGGGATGCAATGAAGCAAGAGAGAAAAAGGAGAGGAGGAAGAGGATGATGTTATCAGAAACAATAATGCAATGCCGCAAGAGAGAAAAAGGAGAGGAGGAAGACGATGATATCAGAAACTGCAATGTCGCAAAGAGTTTGCGGTTTATTTAACATGAAATGGGGCGTCGGTTGCTCCAGAAACCGACGTCTATAGTCACCTAGACGTCGGGTATCTAACTAATTCGACGTCCAAGATAACATTTAAACCACTACAATAATACATAGAATTACCGACGGCCAAAATCTGTCGGAAATGTCCAAAATCCGTCTGTAATGACATTTTTCCGACGGATTACCGACGGTCATAACTCCGTCGGTAATAAAGTTGTCAGTAATACTTACCGACGGAAAAATATAACCGTCGATAATTACCGAAGGAAAAATTCGTCGGTAATTGCCACATAATCCGTTGGTAATTACCGAAGGAAAAATCCTTCAGTAATTATCGAAGGAAAAATTCGTCGGTAAATCCGTCAGTAAATATCTCGATCTGGTTCATCTTCTTCCTCTTTCCCCTTCTTCTTTTTCTCAAATTTCAAATTCTTTAATCAACCTTTCTTCATTCCTAAACCAAAAGAACAATCCAATTCATTCCAAAACCAAAATCAAAGACTAAATTTAGGTTCTCCAATTGTTTTAGAAACCCTAAAATTGGGAAAAATGCCTTAGTTTTTTAGCATCCATATTGTCTTCATTTTTCTCTTGTCCGCGTGGTTCTCCAGTGGTGTTGTTCTCCCATGGCAGTAGTGAAAATGGAAGAAAAAAAGGGTTGCACAATGAGCTGAAGCGTGAAAGGGGAAGAAAAGAGACATTAACGGTGCTGACAGTGGTTGCAGACAAGAAAGATGGAGGCGGCCTGACTAAACAGAGCGACGATCTAGCTGAATGGAGATGGAGACAGTTTTGATTTGTAGTTGCAATGGAGTAAAGAGAAGAAAAAGATGGAGTGGAAGATGGAGAAGTAAGAAAAACAGCAAGTTCCACGCACAAATGAGGAAGAAATGAGAAAAACGAAATATATAACACTCTGCTCGCGGACAGAGAGGAAAAATGGGCGGGAAAATTCCCGCTCATTTTACAGACGGATGTACCGACGGCTTTTTCCGTCGATAATTAACATAATGGGTGGGAAATTCCCGCCAATTTTACCAACGGATTTACCGACAGATGTTTCCTTCAGTAAATGAAGGGTCCATTACCGATGGATTTACCGAGGGATATTTTCCTTCGGTAAATGTAGGGTATATTATCGACGTATTTATCGACGAATTTTTTCCTTTGGTAAATGAAGGGTTTATTACCGACGGATTTATCAAAGGATTTTTTTTCGGTAAATGTGAACTGCGTTATTGACGGATTTATCGATGGATTATTCCTTCGGTAAAATCCGTCGGTAAGAAAAAAATGCATTCCGTCGCTAAAATTCGTCGCTAAATTACAATTACCAACGAAAATATTTCCATCGGTAAAAATCCATCGGTAATTATCAGATTTCTTGTAGTGAACTGACTTTTTGAATGCCCATTAGACGTCGGGCTCCCCTGGAGTCCGACGTCTAGGGCGTTGAACCGATTGACGTTTCATTTCTTGTCAGGGAAGTAGACGACCGTTGTGTAGGGGCGCCAATGCTTAGAACATGGTTTTATCTTTTTCTTTTGTACTTTGAAATTTTAGAATAGGTTGAATTTTGTTGAGTAGTGTAGGTTTTTGTGCTTGGCTTGTACACCTTTTCTGATTATGGTTTGACTTGATTGTTATTGCATGATGAGTTTGCTTGATGATGATTAGATGCAGATGATGATTGAGATTGTATTGCATGCTGAAATACAGGTAAATTGTTCACTAATTGTGTGAAAAAATGTGTGATGATTTATGATTGTGGTTATGATGCTAAGCAGGGTGTATGAATGATGTTTGAGAAAAGCATAGTTGTGTGAGGTTTTGAGCTTTAGAGTGTTCATTGATATATGCGTTATTCATATGAATCTTTATGATGGATTTAATTACATGCTTATGTCATATATGATCAAGGCCATTTTTGGTAGCCCCTCCTTAGCCAAATTTTCGCCCAAAGTAAAGAGAACTATTTGTTCTACCCTTTTTGAACCTTAGCCTTAAACAGGATGAAAACCCTTGCTTTGAAAATCTTTACCTTGAGTTGGGTTGAGAATAATTGTATGGTATTGATAAGGTTCAAGTTTGGGGTTGTTGGGGGAAATTGAAAGTCAAAAGAAAGGCATTGAGTTCAAGTGTTGAATGAAAGAAAAGCATGAGAAAAGAAAAGAGAAGAAAAGAAAAAGCATGAAAGTTGAGCTCAATGTAAAAATAAAAGAAAAGGGAAAGAAGTTGGGAATGAGTGAGATTGGTTAAAAGAGAGTTTGTGCTTGAACTTTGAATGTTAAAATAACTCTCTTAACTCAAGGGAAACCAATTTTTTTTGTTAGCCCAACCTCATTATAAGCTTTGAAAAAGTCCTTGTGATGACATTTGTATGTGAGAATGTTGATTGTATTATATGAAGGGAAATTTTGTTTCATGTGACATGTGAATAGTAAAGAGATGGAGTGACCTCTTTAACACTTGAGTGATTGAGTGAAACACTTGCTTGGAGAGGATTGTTAAATTTCATGATTACATTTGTGCTTAGTTGACTGATCATTCATAGATAAAGCATCTGTTGGAAAATATGTGATTATGTGAACTGAATTGAATTGAAGCATGTATGCATCTTGATAAGATTCCACTGAAAAGCATAATTGAGTAATTACTTGTTGTGAGAAAAATGAATTTTGGGATTGTTGAGCTATTTTGATGAAAGGTGGAAAGCTAAGTTTTGTCTTGTTTGCTTGAGGACAAGCAAAGTTCTAAGTTTGAAGTTGTGATAACGGTCTAAAAATCGTTATTTTTACACTTAAATTTGATATCAAATCACACCATTTATAACTTAGAATGAGCTTAGAATCATGTAAAACACTTAGTTGAGTCACAAGAGAGTCAGGAGTTGTTTTTAGAGATATTATGCTTGTTTTTGCATTGTTTTGCAGGATTTGATGAGATTTGAAGGATGGAAGTGAAGAAGGAAGGACTTAGACTCAAGAAAGGAGGAAAAAAGGAAGAAAAGAAAAGTCAAGTTCACCGCTCAGCGCCAATTCCAGCGCTAAGCGCCAGCTTCGAGGATGAAGTCATTGTTTCTCGCTTGAGCGGCGACGCTGATCGTCCTGCGACTTGGAGGTTCACCGCTGAGCGGTAGAACTGAGCATTGAGCGGCCTGCGATTATGAGGCCCACCGCTGAGCGGCCAAATTGAGCGTTGAGCGCCTAAATGATGGGCTTGGGCCTAAATTATGTTACTATTATGCGCTATAAATAGACCTACTCCGATGCTTAGGTCAATCTTTAGGCAAGCAGAGACATCTAGAGCACTTCTACACTCCTTGGAGGCGGTTTATTGGATGCTTAGGCTCCAATTTGTCAAATCTAGGGTTTACTCTTTCATCTTTTCCATTAATTCCATCTAGTTTCACCATGCCTATGGTGAACTAAACCCTTTGTTGTTGGGGAACAATGTAATCCTTTTGAAACTCTCTTATATTGAAATTCTTATTTTATTCATGTGCTTGTATTATCAATTGTTTGGGTTTCTTATCTAAGATTAATGCTCACATTTTTTAAGTCATTCGGTGTGAAGATATTTGATTTTATCGATACGAAGACGTACGGGGAAGTCTCGAACTGATAGGAATTCCCTTGACTAAGAAATACTGCCTAGAGATAGGAGTAGGACGATCAATTGTTTTTGCATCTGTAATTTAATGCATTGTTAATTACTTAGGAAGACTAGAGATAATAAACTAGTAATTAGTTATAGGCTCTTTTCGTCGAGAGATCGGGTTTAAAGTAGGCTAGAAAGTTTGCATGGCAATTGATAATAAAGCGAATTTAATAAGAAAAGTAGATATAAGAGGGTGGATAAGGATGAAATTGTAAACCTCAACAACTACATTCATTCATATCTTTTACTTGCATTTTGATTCAACTTGCATTTGCATATTTATTTTCGTTTTGCATACAAGCTACTAAATTATTTCTTTCTCAAGTCTTATAAGATCAATTTACATGAAAGATAAGGCCTAAGAGTCCTTTGGGAGAACGATACTCGGTCTTACCGTTTACATTACTTGATAATGATCTGGTACACTTGTAAGGGGCTTAATAGTTAGTACATTAACCGACGTCCTAAAATGAATTTTCGTTGTGTTTTGGTGCAGTTTTCTCATGTCCTTAGGTAGCGTAATAGCACCTCCTTCCTTTGCTAGTTTCTTCGTAAGAAAAATTTGTGTCTTTTGGACTTCTCATGGCATTTCAACCATAAGACGAACCTGGATCGTTGCCTGGTCCCATTTCGACCACCACTGAAAAAAAAATACGGTGAGAATACGTATTCTTTTTCGTTGGCGGTCGAAATGGACATAGGCAACAACCCAAGTTCGTCTTTTAGTTGAAATGCCATGAGAGATCCAAAAAACGCAAGTTCTTCTTACGGAGAAACTAGCAAAGGGAGAAGTTGCACTACGCTACTCCAAAGACACAAGAAAAATCGCACCAAAACACAACAAAAACTCATTTTAATCGGTTCAAATGAAAGATGATACATCGAAGATTAGTTTAATCGGAGTAAAAACAACTTTAAATGGTTAAAAGGAGAGCAAACTTACCTGGAAATGCAGTGTAGCAGAAAGAAAAGGCGAAGACGATGAAACTGTTGGTTCGTAAAACGCTGGTTCGCACGGTTATTTAACAAGAAATTCGACATCAGTTGGACACAAACCCGACGTCTATAATGGAATACACGTCGGTCGCCTCACTAATAAGACATCCATTCGATTTAAAAATTAATATTTGTATATAAAATCAACTTAGGAACTAGTTACTCAATTATTACATATAAAATCAAATGTTTCTTTTTTTATGTGAAAAAAATGACTCATTAATGTATTGCAGAAGTACACAGTAATATATTCAAAGTAAATCTTAAATATGGTAGGCACCGTCCAATACTTCCATTATCTTTAGACTCTCAAAAGCTAAAATACTTCATGCCTTGACTTTAATTTTCCATCAACATCCATCACTTTGACAATGATTGACAACCTAAATGGAGATTGACCTTCATGTAGTTGCAAGGAGAACATTGTGGAATTTAAGCCACTTCCATATGAGAACAATATCACACTTTTACTGTCTTGCAAATTGTAAAATGTAAATCTTAATCAAAAGACACAAACCTTTGTTGAAAAGATACTTACAATTAACTAAGGTAGTATTTGGAACATTCACCAATGTTCTATGCTTGTTGTGAATAAGTGAAATAAAAATTGCATAAAAGGACGGGATATATCCTTCCAAAACCATAACAACAATAATCAATTCAACTTTTTCATTAAAAAAATTCAGTTCTTGTGGTATTTATCTGCGACAACTTTTGCTACAACAAACCTCTACCTCAAAATCATATGAATCTCTAATAGAGATGGTATTGCTCGTTATTTGAGTATAACGTTGCAACCAATACTTCCATAAAATAAAATAAAAATCATTTTTTAAATGTCCAAATTCAACTTATTCTGAATGAAGCAAAAATGAAAACAAAATATAGCATGTAATATACACAGGTCCAAAGAACAGGGAAAATATAAATAATGAAATTAGAAATAACAAAAACCTACATTAATTAAGAAAAAAATACTTAATTTTATAATAGAAGGACTAAAAGTAGAATAATGGAGAATATTGTTCAATACATAGCTCTCATAATTAAAACATCACAAACAAATATCCACTTAATTAGATATGAATACAACATAAAATGGCAGTAATATAAAATTGCTTACTTAATCAAACTAATAATCATGTTATACTTTGAAAAATTGCTCTTAACCATCACTTGAAAGTGGTATAAAACCATCACTTGCAGTACACTAAATAAACACCCAAGAAATAAAACAACCCCTAAAAGATAAAAAAATTAAAAAAAAAAATCAAACTCTATTAGCTTCTTGAACCTTTCAAATCCAGTTTTTGGTTTATCATGCATTATAAAATAACACTACATTATCCTTGGTTAGAGAAACAAAACACACACATATATAAATATATACTCACCCATCATATTGATGCAATCGTCATTCCCTCAAGAAGTTTGATTTGCCCTAAACATAAAACTCTTCTCCTGCAACACATGTCTCAACTGAACTAGATGATTAAATTTGTCATTAATAGTGAATCACTAAAGATAATATCACATTCAAATATTTAAAAATTAGAATTTTATAGCAAAGCAAA
Organism: Vigna radiata var. radiata; assembly: GCF_000741045.1. Classification (NCBI taxonomy): domain Eukaryota; kingdom Viridiplantae; phylum Streptophyta; class Magnoliopsida; order Fabales; family Fabaceae; genus Vigna; species Vigna radiata. Next base: position 47,831 of record NW_014541981.1, on the reverse strand, counting down.
TGTTAATCGAAGTCGTGCTCTTCATACACATTCTTAATATATTATTACATCTTGGTCTGGATGAAAAGAATTTAATATATTTTCTTGAGTCCTTGCACCATGAAACAAATAACTTAATATAATGCCAACACGAAAAGTAATCCAAGAACATTTACGTGCCATTCAAAATTGTAGGATAAACTATAAAAAGAAAGTAATGTAAAGGATAAACCTTTCTACACGTCTTGGAATGCTAAGGCAGTTTGAAATGAGATCCATTATTTGACTGACACTCAAACGTAGATAGCTAACTAATAACGGTTGAAAAACAGTTATTTTCATACTTGATTTTGATATTAAAACACGCCCTTTATGGCTTAGAATTAGCTTGAAATCATGCAAAGATGGTTTTTTTGGTTTTATGCTTGGTTTCCCTTGATTTTATAGGTTTTTGGAATGAATTGGAAGAAAGGTTGA
>NW_014541981.1:44321-46605 GCF_000741045.1 Vigna radiata var. radiata | reverse complement strand
GGGTAGGACGGTCAATTGTATTTGCTTCCGATCGCATTGCATTATTGGTTACTAGGGGAGGCTAGGGATAGCAAGCCGGTAATTAATAATAGGCTCTTTTCATTAAGGGATTGGGTTAAGGGTAAACTAGAAAGTTTGCATGGCAATTGGATAAATAAGTGAAGTAAATAAGAAGAGTAGATATGTGAGAGTGGATAAGATGAAATTGTAAACCACAACAACACCATTCATCCATAGTTTTTCCTCAACCATTGATTCACTGCATTTGCATGTTTAATTCAGTTTTTGCATTTAACAATCAAAACTTTATTCTTTTCTCAAGTCTTATGAAATCAGGTTACATGAAAGTTAAGGCCTAAGAGTCCTTTGGGAAACGATACTCGGACTTACCCGTTTATATTACTTGATAACAATCTAGTACACGTGCCAGGGACTTAACAAGTTTTTGGCACCGTTGTCGGGGACTCGTGGTTTAACTTATCTAGTAGTGTAAACTGATTAAGTTTGACTTGATTGTATATGAAAGAGGACAGTGAATAGACATCTACTGATGGATGTCACTGTTAGCATTTACTGATGAATGCTACTGGGATGGCATCTACTGAGGGATGCTAGAAAACTTAGGTTTCTACTGAAGGATACCAGGAAGGTACACTTACTGATGGGTGTTGGAAAGGTATGCACTTACTGACAAGTGCTAGAAAGGTTTAGGTCAGGCTCGTGATGTTAAACAAGCGCTACTTGGTAGGCAACCCAGTTTTCAAAACTTATCTTTTTGAATTATGTTATATTTGCTTTTGTTGTTAGAATAGGTGTTGATGTACTTGGTTTACAACTTATATCTGATGCAATGGGTTGATGATGATTTGTGATGAGTATGCTTGATGAGGCTTTTATACTGATTGATGTTGAGATGATATATAAGATGCTATATACAGGTGGTTGTTCACAATATATATGAACAGTTGCATGATAACATGATTGTGATTATGATACTGGGCAGGATGTGTATCTATGTAGTGGAACTTGAAATTAGCATATATGAGGTTTTGAATTCCAGAGTTTTTGATTGAATGATTGCTATTACTCTGAAAGCATGAATGACTTTGCCCAGGTTTCTATGATTAAATCACTTGCTTGCATGTGTCATATGATCAAGGCCATTTTTTATTTAGTCCTTTCTTAGCCAATGCAAAAAGTTTCATCCCAATTAAAAAGAGCACAATGTGTTCTACCCTTTTTGAACCTAAGCCTTAAACAGTATGAGAAAACCCTTTTGCAAATCTTTACCTTGAGTTAAGTTGAAAATTATTGTGTGGTATTGATAAAGGTTCAAGTTTGGGGCTGTTGGGAAAGTTGAAAAAGATAAAGATAAGCATTGAGCTAATGTGTTGAGCAAAACATGAAAAGATGAAAAAGATAAAAGAAAGAGAAAAGAAAAAAAAAAGATAAGAAAAGCTCAATGCAAAGAAAAGGGAAAGTTGGGAATGAGTGAGATTGGTTGTTTAAAGAGAGTTTGTGTTTAAACTATAAATGTAAATAACTCTCTTAACTCAAGGATTTTGTGATCAAGAAAAACCAATGTTCTTCTTAGCCCAACCACGTTACAAGCCATAAAAAGTCCTTGTGATGATAACTTGCTTGTGAGTATGATTGATTGTGGTTAAATGAAAGGCAAAGTTAATTTGTGTGACATTGTGATAGTAGAGAGAATAAGTCACCTCAATATACACCTGTGTGCTTGAGTGAAACACTTTCCTTGGTGAGGAGTAGTTCCAATTATACATGATTGCCTCTATGCTTGGTTAATTGGTCATTCATGATAATAGCATCTGTTGGAAAGACTGTGATTATGTGACCACCATATTGAGTTAATGGAAGTAATGCATCTATACATCTTGATTGATGTTTTTATGATAAGCTGAGAGTGATTACTTGTCTTGGATGAAAGATTTTTGGAAAGTATTAATCCATTGTAGTGATTGTTTGAAAACTGAGTTACATCTTGTTTTGCTTGAGGACAAGCAAAATTCTAAGTTTGGGGTTGTGATAACGGTTGAAAAACAGTTATTTTCATACTGGATTTTGATATTAAAACACACCTTTTATGGCTTAGAGTTATCTTGAAATCATGCATTTTTATTAAGTTAGAGAATAAGAGAGTCAAAGATGGTTGTTTTGGTTTTATACTTGGTTTCCCTTGATTTTATAGGTTTTTGGAATGAATTGGAAGAAAGGTTGAAGTATCAAATGGTTGGAGTGCTGAAAAGTCAACCAGAATGCA
>NW_014541981.1:8629-43571 GCF_000741045.1 Vigna radiata var. radiata | reverse complement strand
CGGTAATTAATAATAGGCTATTTTCACCAAGGGATTGGGTTAAGGGTAAACTAGAAAGTTTGCATGGCAATTGGATAAATAAGTGAAGTAAATAAGAAGAGTAGATATGTAAACCCCAACAATACCATTCATCCATAACTTTTCCTCAACCATTGATTCACTGCATTTGCATGTTTAATTCTGTTTTTGCATTTAACAATCAAAACTTTATTCTTTTCTCAAGTCTTATGAAATTAGGTTACATGAAAGTTAAGGCCTAAGAGTCCTTTGGGAAATGATACTCGGACTTACCCGTTTATATTACTTGATAACGATCTGGTACACTTGCCAAGGACTTAACACTAACATTTCAAGAAAGTTGAAAGATTGAAATCGTTGAAAAATATCTTATGGTTAGCAATAAAACCATACGAAATTTTAAGTGGCAAAGTTACATATTGCAAGGCTCGAGAATTAACTCAAGAAAGTACACCAAAGAAAAACAAAAAGAAAAATCACCTTGCTAAAGAGTTCAATAGGTGGATCTTGTTGAACCTCCTTTTCCAACATTATTCAAAGAAACTAATACATTTTCAATACATGACATTTACTTACATTGTTATAAGCTTCTTCTTTAATGGAATCAATCACTGTTAAACCAAACATAATACAAAACCTAAGTCAAAATAGCCCAAGAACAACCACAAATTCAAAAAATTCAAACTTTCCACCCAAAAACCACATCAACGAGAAAATCTTCAACAAAACTTCAAACCACAGTTAATCATACCACGATAAACAACCAAATAACACAACAATCCCTAAATGCTCAATTTTTTTTTTAAAGAACTTAAACCCATCAAACAAAAACAATTCATTACCGAAAGGAACGCCGGAAGCTTCAAAACCCACCTCCAATGACGGTTTCGGGGTTCGTTTGTTCCAAATGGAGGAATAGCGACGCGTATAACGTTGCGGTCAACAACAGCGCTTTAGTGAACTTCAAACACCCTCAACGACTGTAACACCCCTAACTGGATATCACTTGTGAAATAGAATAATATCATCCTTACATAGTTTACTATAAAATCGATGTTTTCGGATAAAAAAAAAACTTTATTCCAATAATATCGTAGAAGCTAAAATCACGAATCATAAACGTTGTTCTTACAACGCAAAAACTCAAAACATAACCTATACCGAAACGTCAAGTCTGTAAAGAAAATTTAAATAACGAAATCAATAAAATCCCAGAAGAACTAATTTTCCCCTCTTGTCAAACTACTGCACTCCAGCATCATCTGCAACGCCATCTGCTCCCGTACAAGTACGATCATTGCAGGTGGAAACCACAACCACAAACTTTCAGGGTGAGTAACTAGAAATATCATCATAGCTTATAACACAGTAAATCAACATTAAGTATAAATTATAACAAGTCAAAACAGCACATGTCTACTCCAAAGAAAATATCACAATCAATTCATTCATAAACCGATGTCGTTTCCTTGTACTTTGTTATCCCAACCTGTTACGCAAAACAGGACGATTCGAGTCGTCCTCCATCGCAACTTCAGACCTATCTCCTTGACTTATCGAAAAGCCCTTTGGGCGAGACATTCACCTCCTTTCGCAAAAGGAAGTGACATTCGAATCTTTGTCCTTATACGAGACCCAACATCCTAATCGTATCGCAATATGAAGGCTTTCACATAACCAACAATAGTACAAGGAAATAACATACGCGTCTATGAATCAATCACATCAATACAGAGTCTTGATAACACGTATTTCTTAACCAATCACAAAGTTTTAAAAATACAATTGTCCCGAACTTATACTCATAGTCTGCCTAATATACCATACTCATCAAACATAATGCTCCAATAAAATTCCCAAACCACAGAAACCAAGTCACCTACTGTTTCAAAAATATCAGCACTTTTAAAACTTCCGCTGAACAAAAGTTTCCCTCTCGGTTTATGAATTTAATCCACCACCTCCCAAAAGAAAAAAAATTATACACTTTTCAGAGAAAATTTTAACTAAAATAAACCACGACTATACTATTAATTATTATTTGTATTATTATTATTATTATTATTATTATTATTATTATTATTATTATTATTATTATTATATATATATATATACTTTTTCATGCACGGCCCAATGCTTAATTTGTTCATCATATACATATATATATATATATATATATATATATATATATATATATATATAACCTAATTAATTATGATACCCATATACATATATATTTAGAAAATCTAAGTCAAAAACTGTGTGGCATCTGCACCTAAAACACTGACGCTAAATAAATAAAAAAAAAAAAAAACTCTTCTTCTTTCATTACTTCTCCCCTCATTTATTTCATTATTTTTTTTCTTTGGAATACTTAAGACCTAACTTATTCCCTCATGCACACGTATGTTTTATTTCACATCATCCAAACAATTTCTCTCTCTCACCCATTAACCTTCTACTAACCTAAAATAACTAAAGAATAATATTCCTGGCTTTCTACCATTTATGCTGATATGTCATTCATTAATTATCTCTGTCATTCATTAATTATCTCTTTCTTTTTTCTTATTCACGTAGCAGATAAAACAATTGTGAAACCTCTGCATGTACCCCAAACTTCACGTCACTCTCCATAAGGCCAACATTCAAGAGCACCCACACACTAGTTTACTCTTCCAAACCTCAACTCATTCCTTCCTCTCTCTAAATTTACGTAGCCTTTACTACCACCACTCTCTATCTTATATATTTTTAACACAATCACACCTTATTCTCGACCAAAGCTTTTTCCCCACTAACTCGAAGCTAAGCACCCCAACTTATATTTTTTTCCCTCACTTCATTTAAGACATAGGACCTATAACGCACCACCCTCATTCACAGTTTTCTTTTCGTCATCACACCTACTTTATTTTACTTCTCTCTCCTTCCTCTTTCTCTTATAAAATCATCCCAAACATCCTAGCCAAGAATTTCTAGGTTCACTCTCAGTTCAGAAAGTGTTAAATCCAGTTTATCACATACACAACCCCAAAGCGAGAAGAAAATAACAGAAACCAGAACACCCTATTTAATAATCATCCTCACGGTTTAATCAGAACCACATACCTACAATCTTACTCTCTCCATATTCAGAACAAGATTATCAACATTAGAAACCTTTGATACATGTAAATATATATATATATATATATATATATATATATATATATATATATATATATATATATATATATAACCAAAACAACTCTCATGCAAAATAAAACACTCATCAAAACCAATGATGCAATGCAAAACATGAGAAATCTGGTTCCTCCCCTTACCTTGGATTTTCTCACGATTCCGAATTTAAAAAAAATGTTGACGATCACCTTTCTTGTCACAGCTAGATGTGTTGCTTGCTTCTCCTTCCCGGTCTCAAACATACGTCAGAATGAGAAGGATCTAGAGACTGTATAGGTATAGGACTATACAGTTGAAGGATAGCTTAAAGGAATTAATTTGGCTACTCATATCAACAAATGCAGTAATTATGGGATGGATGACCTTCTGGAAAGTTTTCTCGGAAAGTGTGTGGGTGAGGACAAAGCATACTGAAAAGTCTCGTATTGATGTGTAGGGGCAGTCAGCAGTCCCTATAAGTTGTCGGGGCATTACAACGGCAACGACGCTTATGGGGAGACAGAGGCGAGTGGATGGATGAGAGGAAAGAGGGTTTTCTAGAATGCTCTCGTGAGAGTCATCTTCTCTTTTTTTTCAAACCTCTCCAAATGAATGCCGCGAAAATGAAAACCATTCCCTCTTTCAACATTTTAAATATAAAATGCTCTCTTGGGAGTCACCTTCTTTTTTTTTTCAAACCTCTCCAAAGAAATGTCGCGAAAATCAAAACCATTCCCTCTTTCAATTTCCACCTCATTTTAAATATTTTAAAACATTTTCTACATAAACCAATAAGAAAATAAGAGAATGACACGTTTGTAAAAAAATTATCAAATTTTTATATCAAAGTATCATTATCCAAAGGAAAACCCTACGATCCCAATTTCATCTAATGTCACGTAATTTTAATTTTTTTTTAAATTATCCACATGGACCAATGACATACCAACACATGTTAGAGTTAAAAAGATTTCAAATTTTAGAGTTAAAATATAATTATCTTTAAATAATTACACAATATATAAATATATGATATGAGAATAAATAAAAAATTTATGTTTATAATATACATATATAATCTAAATATTCCTCATTATATAGTATTTGCTACTTATATTTTTAATTATACACAAGTTTCTAATTTTTCTAACTTTTAAGAGAAATCCTTGTGCCTACTTTCATTAATGTTGTTTCGACATCATATCAAAGATAGTAAAGAACATTTCTTAAATTTGACACTACAAGGAAGGATTTCAGACACACATGTATGTATTTTATCCCTCCTGATATCCCTCCACACAGTAGCCCTGAATATGCACCAGCTAACTTCATTTTTAATGGTCTCTGAGATAAGTTGTTGTCATTCTCTTCATTGAATTGTTCCGTGTAAATGGTGTCAATGGAAGAGGCATACACAAATTAATTTTTTTTAAGTGGCCTTGAAGAGTTTATGGCTTTTACTATAAATTAAAACGATAAAAAAGAAGTAAAAGGGGTTTTGTTTTAATTAATGTAATATTATTGTTGATAGAAATTATGCAGTGGGTTATACTAAAATGGAAATTAAGAAGTAAGGGGAAGAAAGAATAGCAGTGTCCATGTGCAATAAAGAGCGAGGTAATTAATTTGAATTAATAATTGTAGTATGGTTTTCTCATAATAAGACTGCCCTGTTGTGATGTTTGATCATCATCATCACCATTCGATTTCTCATAGTAGCATTAATGCAGAGTGCAGAAATTTGGAAGGCAGGGTCACAATAACAAACTCTTAATTTATTTATTTTGTTTGTGGTATTTGTGTTGCAAAAATTTTTATAGATGTGGATCGGTCGATCAGGTTGCTTTATTCTTATATTTGCTTGCCTTCTAAATATTAGTTTTAGAAATAGTGGGGTTGGGTTCTTGAGTTTACCACACCATTTGGCATTCTGATTATTGCAGATGACCACCAGTTTAACATCTTCCTTCTGTGTTGTGTTGATGTCATTTTAGAAACAATTGTGATATGCTTTGAAGAATAGTTTAAAGATTTGAAATATTATGTAAATAGTTATTAACTTTGATGTTTTGATGAAAATAATGTTATTCTGTATCACTTATTGAGTGGAAAAATTATATATATATATATATATATATATATATATATAAACCTTTTTTTAATTAATTAATATACAAAGATGAATCGTGTGTTTATTTATTTTGTCTTTGGGTATTTTAAGTACTAATTTTATAATAAGTATTAATAATAGTAGAACAAATAAAGTCTTTACAAGTTATTTTGTTATTAAAAAAAATAAAAATTATACATATTTTAAAATTTACTGTATTTTTTTTTCGAAATTTCTTGCAAAATTATTAGTAGAAAAAATATACTTACAAATTTATTTTCACACAGAAAATTACTTGCCATTTTTTTTCCAATAAATTACTTGCGAATTTAAATTCGTAAAGAAAAAGTATATGTTGTTTTTTAATTGATTTTTAGAAACGAAAAATTGCTGTGAATCTTTTTTGGACGAAAATTGGCTGCTAATATTTTCCATAAACAATTTGCATAAAAAAAATTGCAAGAAATTTCTTGAGAATTTTTTAATTTCAAGATAATTAATTATCTTTACTTTCCTGTTAAAATTGATAAGAAAATAGGAAAAAAAAAACACTTTTCTTACAAACTTTTGTAAGAAATCTTAAGAAAATATCTATGCATTGTGGAAAATTCTAGTGATAGAAAGTCATGTGCAAACAAGAAACTTGTAATACAAGGTTAATTATGTTTTTACTGCAAAATTAATATGCATTTTCAATTCATCTTATAAATTAATAATGACTTGTGCTCTTTTTCCTCTTCTTAGCATTGTTAGTGTATGCAATTTCTTATATACTAAATTTCACTTGGTCAATCCATAATTCATGTTAAATCTCTTCTAAAGTATTTAATCTTTCATTAAAACTATTGTAATCGTGTTTAATAATTTTTTATATATTAATGTAATAAGTAATAATATATGACTATTATCACACATGTAGACCATAACTAATTCCAATTTGCATTTGTTATTGGTAATATAATATTACACATCTTCTAAAATAACATATTTATTTAGGGTTTCAAATATGTTATTATAAAAAAAATACATATATCATAGTTGTTACATAGTATATTTTTAAGTATTAGAAATTAATTGTGGTTTTCGTTTAGTGATCTTTAATATTACTTTTGTGTAATAGTTATGATTAATTTAATTTTAATTTAGATGTAATGTAATTGTAGATAAAGTAATTTGTTAAATTTCAATAATTATTATTTGAAATAAATATTATAATTTATTGAACTGTATTCATAATATTTAAATCTTTTTTCACTTACCGATTTGGAAATGAAAAAAAAAAATAGTAGTAGAAAAAAAAAATCCATATATTACACTAATTACTGTGAAAACATTGATTGGAAACAGTTTTACATTAATTATTACTTGAATTGACATGGATTCGAACATATAAAGTACAATACTTATAGTAGTTGGTAGTAGCATATGTACCTTCTTCTAATTTCTCCATGGATAAAAAACAACAAGATTTGCTACAAAAATGGTGGATGGAATCATCATCCAAATATCTAAAATCTTTTGAGGGGACTTCTTGCATTTCCAGGATTCTTCCGTGCATTTTCAAGTTTACAGTTTTGTCCTTCAGTTAAAATTTACATAAAATTAAATTAAATTAGATAATCAGTAATTATTATTTACCAAAACACATTTATTATATTCTTAATCATGCACCTTGTAACATCCCAAAATTATATAGCAAGTATATAAGCATGGCAAGCACAAATATAATACTAGAAAACAATAAGAGTGATATGGTACTAGTATAAATATATACAGTCATCCATAAAGTGAGTAATTCAAAAGTTTTACTCAATCGTAAAGTCTTTCAAAATATAAAAGAGAAGGGAGAACAATAGGAAATAGAAATAAAACTAAATGAACTAAGCTAAGAAGCTACTAAGTGCTAGGGGCTGGCTCATCGCTGTCCAAAGCCTGCTCTAGAGAGGTGTCATCTGCTGCATCTGCTCACATCCAAAAAGGATTATCATCGCAAAGGGAAGAACCAGGACATACAAAACAAACAACATACAAGTGCAAGGGTGAGCTAGTATTCAAAACCATACAAGTTCAGTACATTTTTAATAGACAGAGTATATAAACAACCACAAATCAAACATATAATTTCCTAATTGACCTAGACTCGTCCGGACTAGGAATGAATATTGATCTTGGGCAGGTGTTGCACTTGTGGTACACTCTACTGCTTTGCAAAGCCATTGCCGAGGGGTTTCACCCGACCACACACAAGGCGAGTCTGTTACCGCGGAATAGACCTACAGTGGAAGCGTCTACCCTAGGACTTCCCACTACTCTCACCACCCGCGTCAATCCTCTCTATTTGAGAATGACTGACCGTCAGAGTATTAGGGATAACCTCCCTTGAAGGAGCCTCAATATTCATTCATACACTAGATTNATCTCACCTAGAGATCTTAATAAAGTTCACAAAGTTCATGATTTTTCACAACAATATTATCTTCACTTTACCAACATCATCCAAGGCTATACTAAGTCATATACACATCATACAACATCAACCAAATCATCAAAGCAACTCATACATACTCAAACATTACATGTCTTTACAAAAACATCATTTATGAACACAAATATCTTTATAATATTTAATTACCAATACTTAAGTAATTCAATTGGCTTGGAGACCCTCACCAATGGATCCGGAAGGGTCAAAAAACCCCAGAACGACCTAAAGAACGTCCAAAACGGACGTCCGGAGCTCCCAAAATGTCAAAAACATCAAAAATACACTTTCTATCGCAGAAAATTCGTTGAGCGCACACTTACTGGTGCGCTGTGCGAATTTTTGCTGGCAAACACAAAAATTTTGAAGCGAATCTGCACTTCTGCAGATTCCCAATTCTGCAGATTTGCAGAACACACCCACCCAAAACTTATTATAAGTCAATTGGTGCACTTCTAATGATTCTAACTCGAAGTATATGATGATTTAAACTTGTCTAAGGTGTCTAATTGCTTATAAACCTCTTAATCTATTAATTATGCATCATTTTAGACTCAATTTCTCAAGTTTCAACAACTTATAGATCCAATTTCAGTTCTAGCACTTAGAATGCAGTTTTGACTAAATGCACACTTCATACAAGTCATATATGACTTATACCCACTTCCTAAACTGACCAAACCTAACTATAACCTCAAACCCAAAATTTGGCTATCCTAGTTCCTAAATCATTCCTAAAATATATACAACAGGACCTAATTCTCATCTTCTACTTTTGTATAGTAATTCATAATTGTTCCTCTTCATACATCCAATCTCACACATACCCATTCTTCAAAATCATAAACACCATACAAAAATCAACAGTACAACAATTACGTTCCAACATTCCAACTTTAGCATCAAAATAGAAATTAAACAGTACACATGCATTCACTCAATTTATCAAAATCATAACCTATTCTATAAATCAGTAAGAACAGCGATCACATGCTAGCTCCCCTTACCTGAACAGTTTGGATTGCTCAGTCCCTATACAGGATCCACAATACTAAATCTGCAGAGGAGAACTTCTAGGTACCTAAAATTAAAGGAGGAAAATTAAAAAGAGGGGATTTAGAACCTATCATCAGCTGCAGATTTGGAGAAAATAGAGAATTGGGTTGCATGCAGTGAAATTGACTGCATGATCGCAACTCTAAGGTTAGGGAAGAGAGGAAGAACGCTTACCAGTGAATAGGATGGAGAAATTTCTTGATTGATTGTAGATGCAACTCTAGAAACTGTAAGTGTTTTAGGGAGTTCCTGGTTCACAATTTATGGAGAGAATTGAGTTTATGATGAAGAAGGATGCAAAGGAGATATATAGGAGAGCAATGAGAAGAACATGAAAACTGCAGATATTCAAATGAACTTCATTTCTGAAGTTTTAATACATTTGAGAAGGTGACACTTCAACCCAATCCACTGCAGCCACCTGTCGCACTCAAGGTTTATGAATTTTTAAGTCCTTATATTTCAAGTCTTCACATGTTTTCTTCTTCATCTAATCTCTTTGTATATACTGAATTTTGAAATTTAAATTAAAATATTCATCTGAAATTCGGATTAGGAAATCACCGAATTTTAAAATTTATTTTAAAAAACTATCGTATTTTGAAATTTGGTTTACAAAATCACTAAATTTTGAAATCTAGTTTAGGAGTTTACAATATTTCAAAATTCGATTTATAAACTCACCAAATTTCCAAATGCATAATTTATTTTTCCGAATTTGAAAAATCAATATTTATTTCTTTAATATTTTAAAATTTGATGAACATTTTTATTGGATATCGAAATCTGATGAAGAGTGATATAACATATTTATGTATTTTAATTCATAAAGGATTTATGATATTATAGCTTATATAATACTGTTAATGATATTAACTCAACATAATAATATTAATGATATAATTTTCCACCATTAATTATTATAGTAATAATATATCAATTTTTACTATTTTATTTATTATAACCGAATTCATCAGAAAAAAGTTATATTCTTTAAATAATTATTTCAATTTATGATATTTTTTCATAATCATTAATAATAATTGATCTACTTTTAAGTTAACAATAATTTTTTTCATGGTACTCTGACATCATAATATTTACAACAACTTATAACATGTTTACATAATAATATAAAATTAGAGTTTACACTTTTATTAAGTTTTATGTAATTTGTGATTCAGTTTTTTTTTTTTTTTTTACCTTATTTTAATATTTATAAACACTTATTAAATTTATTTTGATAAAATTTAAGAGGTCACAAATTTTCCATGCGTGCAATATGTGGACTAATATATTTATAGTTCAACATTATTATTTAAATAATGAATTACATCAAAGTCATTTGATCCCTAGTCTATCTTGTGTATATAAACCTGTTTAAAATTTTTATATTTAATTGATTTAAATTTTAATAACTAAGTTTAATAAATATTATATTTAATAACAAAATAATCAAAACTAAATACAAATATTTATTGTTATATTTACTACTTAATTTGATCCTTTTGAAAATTAGGATAAGTTTTTCAATAAAATTGAAAGAATACATGCCATATTTCAAAATTCAATTTAAGAATTAATGTGATTTTGAAAATTAGTATTTATTTTTTTGGATTTTGAAATTTGTTATTTATTTCTTTCTAAATTTCAAAATCCGATAGTTACTAATCTTCAGTGTTGAAATAATGTAAACACTCCTATCAAATTTTGAAATTAATGAATACTAGTATTATATATTTACGTATAAAAATTCATAAATGATTCGTTATTAATATCATTAATGATGTTAAAACTTATATAGTAATATTAATGATGTTATAATTAAATATAATAATATTAATGATATAGCTTTTCATAATTAATTATTGTAGTAATAATTTATCAATTTTTATATTTTTATTTATTATAACCGAATTTTTCACGGAAAACAAATTGTATTCTTTAAAGAACTAATTTAATTTATGATATTCTTTCCTATTTACTCATTAACAATAAATAATTGATCTACTTTCAAATTAATAATAATTTTTTGTATTGTATTGTGACAAAGTCATGTTTCAAAGAATTGATAACAAGTTTACATAATAATAATAAATAATTAGAGTTTATACTTTTAAAAAGTTTCATGTAATTTATGATTCAATTTTTTTAACTTATTTTAATTTCAAATATTAAAACACTTATAAATATACACTAAATTTTAAAATTCGATTAGGACTTCTTTCTATTTCTATCTCCATCCAAACTATACTAAATATTTAGTTATATAGATTTGACATTAAGAGAAATTTAGATGTACACTGATAAACTTTATAAAATTTGGAAGTGCATGAAAAAAATCCACTCATTTGAAGGGTATCACTTAGAATGAAGTTGTAAGTGTTAATAATTATTTCAAATTTAAATAACTTTTAAAGAATGTTTTTAACAGTTTTTATTTATACCTAAGATATCTAGAGAATATTTTCTTTTGTTTACAATGCTTTTAAATTATATGAATTTGAAAACGGATTATTTGTTTTAATAAAAATTAAAAATAAAATATCAATTAAAATAAAGTTGTTAAGATTGTATATATAATATTATCTGTTTTAAAGTTCTATTATAGTTTGATCCTCAAAAAGTATATTTTAAAGTTGAAAGAATAACGGTTTTATCTTTTAAAAAAAAAGTTTTAAAAAGTTAAAAAAGAAAAAATATGTTTACTCCCTTAGCCTATGTTTATAAGAACATTTTGCATACTATCTCTACAAGTTCAAACCACTATAAAACTTATTTCATTCATAATCTTTGCTTGATGTCTAAGTTAAATTTTAATAACTTTAAATAAAATTATCAATATGTAAAGATGCATACAAAATTTGAATTGTTGACAGCAAAAATTTCTTATCTCACCAACCATAACACCGTTTTAACATTTCATTATTATAAATGTTGGGAATCAAAATCAGGTTTTGAAGGATAGTCAAGACCTTGTAGAACTGGCATCTTTGGATATCCTCATCTGAATATGAAGGAATGAACCAGTACTTATTGTCCATTCCAAAAACCTGATATCCCACCAAACATCAATCATAATGTATCCACATATATTACTCAATCATACTACTAGAACAAGACCACCCCACCATCCATAAGTCCAAGTTCTGTTACTTTTTTAGTGTTGTTACTCAGCTAAGCTTCAAAATACACTGATTTTGGTATATTAAAACAGCTTCAAGTAACTTTTATGTTAGATCAGAAGTTTCATACAGTTAAATTGACAGCTTGGTTATTTCAATCAGAACACTCACCCTTTTCAGATTTCCAAATTCTACTTCAGAAAATTTGCTGTTTTGAAAGTATAAAATAGTCTACTTCTCTTATTCGCCCAATGCAGAAGGGATTGAATTTGTGAGTAAATTATTTGATAGATGTAATTCCATTAATTGTGTCAAATTTCCAAGTTATATATCTGCAAATTGATTTGAATCAACATAAAATCTGACCACATTCTTCAGACCTAATGTAGAATGGATTGAAACAGTTAGGCAATTCTTATGGAGAGACAATGTATCCAATTGTGCTAAATTACCACGTTCTGGTGGTATTGAACCAGCAATTAATAGAGTGAGAGTAAGAAATAGACATGTGAGATTCTGCTATTGGAAGAATTCAGAAAGACTTAAAAGTTCTTTAGGCATAGACATACCATGAAGATGATTATTGCCAAGGTTAAAAACAATTTTGGTCTCTGACAAACATCAATGGAAAATATCAAACAATTGGAAATAAAATCATTGATTTCACGTTTGTACTAATCAGTGAAACAAATTCTTCAAATAAAATGTAATGTAAAAGGAAACAGAAGTTTGATAGCAATCCCAAATGCAGAGTAGAAAATAAAAATGTATCAACCCTTGACCAGGAAAACATCAGCAACAGAGGTTACAACCTAAGCCAACTCATCTAATACAAAATTTAGAAATCATTCATGCACATTCTATGAGAAACACAATGTTATTCAAATAAGTTGTCACCTTTCATCATTTCAACAAGTCTCTAGAGATCATTTCGTAAAAAAAATTCTCTGCCTTTTCAGTCTCGCCGTTCTTAAACAGAGCAGAGATGATTATTTCAAAAGTTATAACATTAGATAAGCAACCACTGTCTTCCATTTTGGACCACAAGGTCAATGCCTCATCAAGCAAACCCTCCTTACAAAGACCACTGATCATAACATTATAAGTGTAGAGATCGGGATTGTGACCTCTATTCAATAGATCTTGAAAAATCTCTTGCGCATTCTTAAGTTTTCCCCCTCTACACATCCCATTAATAAGTATGGTTGCAGTGTACATATCGGATTGAACTCCATTTTCTCTCATTTTCCTTGATAATTCAACTGCCTTGTCTAGATGATGATTTTTACATAAACCGTCAATCAAAGGAACTATAAGTGATTATGTTTGCTTGTTGATTTCTATCATGCATCTCATGAAAAAGATCCCAAGCATGAGAGATTCTTCCAGTTTTGCATAAACCATCAATAAGAATGTTGTAAGTCACTCCATCAGGATTGATATTAGTGTTGTGCATTTCTTGGAAGAGATTTATGGCCTCATCTACCCTTTCTGTCCTTTTGAGTCCATTTATCATGATATTGTAGGTCCTAACATTAGGACTCACTCCCATGAGCGTCATTGCAATGAATACTTGTTTAGCATTCTTCACTTTATTAACTAAGTAATACCCATCTATTAGAGCATTAAAGCTAATAACATTAGGTTTCACATAAGCTTTCACCATCACACCTAATACAGTATTGGCTTCTCCTAGCTTTCTTTCCTTACACAATGCATCAATCAATATAGTATAGGTATAAACATCTGATGCTACTTGATAGCATTTCATTTAGGAAACCAAATGCTACCTCTACGTGTCCCACTAAGCAAAAGCCATAAATTAGAGTATAAGTAACAACATTAGGAGAAATTTCCTTGATAACCATCTCAGAATACAAATCATAAGCTTCTTTTGGTTGTTTCTCTTTCAATAGGGAGTCAATAACTATGTTGTACATTACCGTTGATCGACCTGGAATCGTTCTGAGCAATTTGATTGCGGCTTCAGTTTCTCCTATTTTGCTCAATCCATTGATCAGAGTGCCGTAAGTAAATTGGTTGAGCCGAAATCCTAGTGCTACTATTTTGTCGTGAAAATTGAGGGCCTCCTTGACCTCACCCTTATCACATAGACCTCTGATGAGTGTAGTTAAGATTATGGCATTTAGATGATAACCCCGTTTTAGAATCTTGCCAAATACAGAGAAAGCGAAAGACAATTTGTGTAAATGACAGAAACAATTGATGAGGAGGCTGAGATTAACAAGGTCATTGTGAATTCCTTTGAGCTCCATTTGCTTAATAAGAGAAATAACAGTAGGGTACCGCTTCATCTTCGCAAGAAATCCCAAAATCTTTCCAAATTCGATGATGGAAGGAACATGACGCTGATGAAGCAAGCGATTAAATTGTATGACGGCTTCGTCGTGTAAGAAAGTTTGAGAGTGAGAGTGAGAGCAAAAGAGGGAATTGTGGATTGGAAGAAAAGGAGGAAACTTGGCAATGGAAGGAAGAAGAGAAACCCTAACCCTTCTTGAGAGCCACATCTTTGCTGTAAAAGAAAAATAGTATGGAATCCTTTAAATTTACATTTTCTTCCATTTTAAAAAGCTTAACTTGTATGCTTTAAATCTTTTTTTTTTTCACAAGATAATTAAATTTAATGAATTTTAATTTTATTTTACTTTTTTATTGGGATAAAAGTTTTTTAATTATCAAATAATTTTAAAAGTTATTTAAATTTCAAATAATTACATCTTCATTCTAAGTTATATCTTTTTTCTCTTGTACTTCCAACCTATGCTTTTAATAAGAGTAAAAAAAAATTTCTCTCCTATTATTATCCAGAAACAATTTTCTCTCCTATGATTATTCCTGCATCGAATTTTGTCTTATTTTTCTCTGTCTCAACTCTTTTTCGTAATAGATCGTCATTGTTCAATTATATTTGTTTCTAACATTTAGTATAGTTTAGGTGAAGGTAAAAATGGGGTGAAATCATTAACTGAATTTCAAAATTGGGTATGTATTAGTTAGTTTTTTAATATTTGAAATTAAAATAAGTTAAAAAATTAATAAAAAATTACATGAAACTTTGTAAAAGTATTTATTCTAATTTTTTATTATTATGTAAACATGTTATCTTGGAAACAATTATAGTGCCACAATATCATACTAAAAATTATTATTAATTTGAAAGTACATTAATTATTACTAACGAGTAAATATGAATGAATATCATAAATTAAATCAATTATTTAAAGAATACAATGTTTTTGGCTGATGAATTCGGTCTTAATAAATAAAAATAGTAAAAATTGATAAAATTATTACTAAAATATTTAATTATGGAAAATTATATGATTAATACTATTATACTATGAATTATAACATCATTAATACAATTATATAAGTTTTAATATCATTAATAGTATTAATAATAAATTATTTATGAATTCTAATATGTAAATATATTATACTATTGATTATCGAATTTTGAAATTTTACAAAAAGATTCACAAGATTCAAAACTAAGGAAAAATAAATACTAAATTTTAAAATCTGAAAGAAACAAGACACAAAATTTCGAAATCTAGAGAAAATAAATACCAAATTTCAAAATATGATGAAGAGTTTCAAAATATAGTGTTTGTAATATTTCAATTTTATTCAAAAACCTATCCTTTATACTCATTTTAGAAATATTAAATTAAATATTACTAAATGAATATAACAATAAATATTTATATTTAATTTTGATTATTCTATTATTAAATATAAATCATTTATGAATTATAACACATAAATATATTATACTAATGTTTATCGGATTATATAGTTATCATCTAAATTCAATTATAATAATAATCATATATTATTATTTGTTACATTAATATATAAAATTTAACTAAATTAATTCATTAAAAAAATTAATAAACACAATTACAATATAGTTTCAGTGAAAAATTAAATATTTTAGAAGAGATATATAAACTAACCATATTAAGAGGAAAAAAAGAAAAAATGCTTATTAATTTACAAGGAGATGAATTGAAAATTCATATTAATTTGCAGTTAAAAAAATATAATTAACCTAGAATTACACGTTTCTTGTTTGTACTTGACTTTCTATCACTATTAGAGTTTTCCACATTTCATAGATATTTTCTTAAAGATTTCTTACAAAAATTTGTAAGAAAAGCGTTTTTTTTACCATTATTCCTATGAATTTTAATCGATAAGTAATACCTTCATAGATAACTAATTATTTTGAAATTAAAAAATTCATAAGGAATTTCTTGCAAACTTTTTGTGGTAAATATTCGCAGCCAATTTTCGTCCAAAAAAAAATTTCACAGCAATTTTTCGTTTAAAAACATCAATTAAAAAACATATATTTTTTGTTGCAAATTTAAATTTCAGAAATAATTTTCTTGCGTATTTTAAATTCACAACTAATTTCTTGAAAAAAACATTCGCAAGTAATTTTCTTTTGTGAAAATGAGTTTGTAAGTATAATTTTTCAACAAGTAATTTTGCAAGAAATTTTGAAAAAAAAAATTTACAGTAAATTTTAAAAAATGCGTAATTTTCACTTTTATATTATTTTTAAATAACAACAAAATAACTTGTAAAGAATTTATTTATTTTACTATTATTAATACTTAAATATAAATTATGAAATTATAACTTAAAATACACAAATACAAAATAAATATTTTGTGCATAAAGACAATATTATATTAATTAATTAAAAAAATTATTAATATATTTAGCCTTTCTACACAACAAGTGATATTGAATAACATCATTCATCAAAAACATCAAAATTAATAAATTTTTACATAAACTATTTCAAAATATATCAAAGAAATCACAATCATTTCCAAAATGACATCAATGCAAAAGGAAGATGTTAAACTGGTGGTAGTACTAGAAAGATGGAAATAAATTGGTGTTAGGTCATTTGCAATAGTAAGAATGTCAAATGATTCCATATTACTTCTATTAATCGGAAAATGAAATTTTAACATTAATTTTTTATCACCTTACTATACACGTGTCAAAATTGAACAATTTCAAATTAAAAAAATAAAAATAACTCAAGAACCATTTCCACACCTTAGTTTTACTGTCAAACACCGCTGTTCTTGGAATACTCTGATTTCCACATGAAAATACTACCACATGCAGTGCTGTGGTAAACTCAAGAACCCAACCCCATTATTTTAAGAACTAATATTTAGAAGGCAATCAAATATAAGAATAAAGTAACCTGATCGACCAATTCACATCTATCAAAATTTTTGCAGCACAAATACCACAAACAAAATAAATAAATCAAGAGTTTCCAAATCTCTACACTCTCCATTAGTGCTATTCTTAGAACCAGATCAAACATCAGGACAAGACAGTCTTATTATGAGAACAACGTACTACAATTATTAATTCAAATTAATTATCTCAACTCTTTATTGCACATGGACACTGTTATTCTTTCTTCCCCTTCTTAATTTCCATTTTAGTATAACCCACTGCATAATTTCTATCAACAATAATATTACATTAACTAGAACAAAACCCGTTTTACTTAGGTTAAAATTTTATCGTTTTAATTTATAATAAAAGCCATAAACTCTTCAAGGCCACTAAAAAATTCAATTGTGTATGTCTCTTCTTAACTTGACAAAAGCCTAGATAACACGAACCAACAAACTATAAAAGTTAGCATTTTACTAGTAAATATTGTAACTCGTATGAAAGTGATCTACACAAAAACCTATCAACATAATAATAACTTTCTCTTAAAAAGTAGAAAGTTATATTTAATTGGGAAGAGGAGTGCATACGCATTGGAGGGCAGTAGAGTAAGAAAAGAGAAGTTTGATGGTAGACTGAAAGTTTTGTTAAAAGGGAAACAAATTGATGTGATGGAGTTGCCTTTCCCTTTAGTTATAGGATTGGTGTAAATAGCGAGGTTGAAACTTACGGTTGCTTTTCTAATTGTTCTCATTGTTGATATTGAGTGAATCTAGTTTTTTTTCAAATGTTGGGATTGCTGACATTGAGGATTAAGGCTATTTCTTATTTGATGGTATGGCTAGGAATTAATTGAATGAGTAGATTGAGTAAATTATGAAATAGTCTAGTGTTTCTTAGTTGAGTATAGGTCCTTTCTCTTTACTGCTTGAGTTTTTATTTTCTTCTTTTAATTTTAGTTTCCCTGCCCAGGAGGGCAATCACCACAACAACTTTAGTAATTCAAAATGCAGTGTTCCACTTTATGCTCAATCCAATTCTGTGAAATGGCCCAAAATAGTGTCCTTTAGATCTGCACCAGCCCAGTGAAATGGAGTCGTCATAATATACTATCTTTCTTCCTTATAATTCTAATACCTAACATCACATTGGCTTCACCCATGTCTTTCATTTCAAAATTTGATCCGAGAAACAATTTAATTCTAACGACAATTTCATTGCTTGTATCAAAAACTAAGATGTCATCCACATACAAATATATAATGACACAAACACCATTTTTAAATTTAGAGTACACACATTTATCAACATTAGGTGAAAACCCATCACAGTAATATATTATCAAGTTTTTTAAGCCATTTTTTTGTGCTTGTTTCAACCCATACAAAGATTTTAAAAGTTTGCATACTTTATTCTCTTGACCCGGTACAACACATCCTTCAGGTTGAGTCATAAATTTCTTCCTCCAAATCACCACTCAAAAAGACTATTTTAATATCCATCTGGTGTATCGCTAGTTTATGGATAGTTATTAAGGCTAACAACACTCGAATAAAGAAAATCCTAGTCACATGGACAAAAGTGTCAAAATAATCTATGTTGGGTTTTTGAATAAAACATTTTTTTACTAATCTTGCCTTATACTTCTCTATAGATCCATTAGGGTGATAATTTTTCTTAAAGATCCACTAACAATCAATGGGTTTTGCTCCTTTAGGCAAATCTACTAAGGTCCAAGTATTATTTTTTTGAATTGATTCAATTTCAGTCCTAATGGCTTTATCCCATTGTTTTGCATAAGAGCACTAATAGCTTCTATAAAGCTATTAAGGATCATTATCAATAAGATAAGTATAAAAAAAATCTCCAAACGAAGTTTCTTTTCTTTCTTTTACTTCTTCTCAAATCCTCATTCAAGGTATCACTATTATTATTAATAGGATCATATTTCTCACTAACCTTCAAGGGAAAAACTGTTAGCAAAATGATGAAGATGAAGTTTTGATGATGTTCAAATCAAGTCAAGATATATCAAGATTCATGAAGATCCTTTGAAGACTTATTTTTGTTATTAAAAGCTTTTGTAATAATTATAGTTTATTGTTTAGGACTTAGATTTGTAGTAGGTTTTGATTCATGTACCTTCATACTTTGTATTTTCTATTCAGAATAAAAAACGCACAGTTTTAATCGATTATTACCAAGTATTAATCGATTAAAACATTGCAGGTGCTGAAAACTCAACTGACATGGAATAATCGATTAATACCTATTTTAATCGATTAGTTAATCAATTAATCCTAAGAATAATCGATTAAAGCTAGCCGTTAGAGTTTTCTGGTTTTTGAAAACTAGTCGTTATGCCCATTTTAATCGATTAACACTTGTATTAATCAATTAAAATTGTTAAATGGCCAGTTACGAAGAAGGGAAGAGTGTTTGCTTGAGTCTATATATAGGCTCTTTTGATCCATCATCAACAACTCTTCCCTTGTGCTCAAATACTCAGAAATTCTTGAGATGAAATTAAAAGGTACACATTTGTATTAAAAACCCTCTTGGTTTGTTATTCCACGGTAACCATTCCGCTCAAGTTCGTTTTTTTAAATTGTTCAGCGTTGTTCTCCATAAACCAGTTGTTAGCAACGTCTCCTAAAAGCTATAAACGGCTAGTTCCTTCAATTTTTGAACGTTGGGAAGCAAGTATTGCCTTATTTATACCCCAATTGTGATTTCTTTCCATTCTTGAACATTCCATATTCATCAAGAAGAAGGAGAAGAAGAAGTGCGACATCCGAAAGTAGCACTCAACATCGCGATGCAAATATTAAAGGGTGGCTTTCGGCGAGCAAGAACAACAAAATTTCTTCCAGTTTTGGACAGAAATGAAAGTGCTAAAGGAGAAATTTATTGATCTCGAGTGGTGCACATCATATGGCTTTAACTTTCCCAACCTCATCACTGAACAAGGGGTTCAACATTTGATGGAGCTCCGCGGACGGTATTATCCAAACCTTGTTTGCATGTTCTACTACAATCTGCAGGTTCATGATGGAGTTTACCACACAAGAGTCAAGGGTGTGGACATCGTCCTTGACAATGATATCTGGACAGATGTGGCTCAAGTTCCTGTCTTGGAAAATTCTCAGATTGTTCCTATAGCAACTTTGCCCAATTTAACAAAATTATGGTATATCAGTCGTTTCTGTGGAATCCTCGTCAGCACCACAACACAGGTCTTTTCCTTGGTTGTGGCTTAAAGATGGAAGAACGACTCCTACACTACCTTATTGTGTGGCTCTTATGTCCAAGGGGATCCAACCATGCTCAGTGCTCGATAACAGATCTCATGATCATGTACGGGATACTTCAGAGTATTCCTCTTAACTAGCCTCATCTTCTCCAGAGCATTATGTATAAGGCCAAAAGGTTGGATGTTGCTCCTTTCCCTTACCCTCTCTTGGTTTCCCAGATTTGTGAATATAAAGGAGTTAATGTCTCCAATGAGCATTATGAGATTGTGCTTCCTAGCCACAAAATTGGAGATAATTCCCTCAAGCAAATGGGATTTATTAAGCAAGCGAATTCCTATATTCACGCTGATGATGTTGGAGTTCAAGCAAATGAAGACGATGATGAAGACATTCACATGCCTGACCCAACACAAGCTGTTGGACCATCTCAAATGCATACAGAATATAGTCTAGAGAGTCTATGAATGCTGTTTTGGGGTTTACGATTTCATCCTAATCCACTCTCTAATATCTACTATTCTTACTCAATTCTACTTCTTTATCAATGTTCATGTCACTTTCTAATTTACCCTAATCCCATTGTCTTGGTGAAAAGAGCATAATCCTAATTACTAGTTTACTATGTCTAGTCTCCCTAGCAATTATTCACGCATTACATTCAGAAGCTGTAGGCAATTGATCATCCTATTCCTATGTCTAGGTAATATTGCTATCAAGAGAAATTCCTCATGTGTAGACCTAACTATACGTGTCCATATAGAAAGAATCAAAGATGATGCATTTAAATAATGTCTTAAACAAAGCATAATTATAACGGAGGAAAGACTCAAACAATTGAAAAACAAAGCCTATGAATTAAGTAGAATTTCAATTAGAGTTGTCAAAACGGGTAACCCGGCTCGACCGGACCCAGCCCACCACGGGTTGGTGGGTAAACGGATTGGCTCACTAGCCCATTTAGTTACAATTTTTTTTAAATAAAAAATTACAAACTTTTTATATTCAAATTTAAACAAATTTCACTCCCAAAAAATGATGTTAAACTTAAAGCCAATTCAAAATAATAATCAAAAGTACAATATAATCCAAATATCATCCAAAAATAAGCACAAAAAACATACAAATAAGTTTCTTATATTAATCATTTTTGTGTTCTTTATCCATTTACAATATTAGAATCTTGAATAGATAAATCTACAATGTTTTCTCTTAAATGATAGAACCATAAATGAGAGCAAGTTCTGTGAGAGTGATTTATGAGAGCAGAGGTTACTTTTTTGGTATACACAGTGACTGAAGAATGTATTTTATTTTTTAGGGTTTCATAAATAAAATAATAAATTAAAAAAATTAAATTATGTAGGTGGGTTGGTGGGCTAACCTGGCCCACCACGGGTTCAACCCGCGTGAGCCAGGTTTAAATGAGTCGGGTTGAAATCTGACCCACATAAAAAAAATTAAATTTTTTCAAACCCAACCCGGCCTGAACCCGTGGTGAGCCGGGTTGGCTCGCAGGTTATGACCCATTTTGACGGCTCTAATTTCAATACAAGAGAGTTTCAAAGGATTACATCGTTCCCCAACAACAAAGGAGTTTAGTTCACCATATTCATGGTGAAACTAGATGAATTGAATGGAAAGAATGAAAAAGATAACCCTAGAATTGAAAGATTAGAGCTTTCGCATTCAAAATCTGCCTCCAAGGTGTGAAAAACGTGTTTTTGCATCTTCTCTGCCAAAAGATACATGCTCTGGGTCATGCAAATGTATTTATAACATAGAAAATTAACTGAATTTAAGCCCAGGCCCATAAGTACACCGCCCAGCGGTGATTAACACCGCCCAACAGTAGGCACGACACTTGGTCCACCCCTCAGCGCTGCCCTTTAAGCGTCCTCCAGAGAAATTTTTTCCGGAAGAGTCCACAGCCTAGCGGTGGGTTGTACCGCCCGGCGGTCTGTGCGATTTTGACTTCACCCCTTGGCAGTGCCCCTTAAGCGCGTGGCAGTGTATGCATTGAAGGTCACACCGCCCGACAGTGCTATCACCGCCCGACGATTGTTGCAATTCTTGTTTACTTCATTTTTCCACCTTCTTTTGCATTCAACACTTCTCTTCCTTCAACTCCTTCATCAAACTCCTGATAAATCCTGTCAAATCAAGGGAAACCAAGCATAAAACCCAAAAAACCCACTTTGAATCTCTGACTCTTTAACTTAAGCAATTTGCATAATTTCAAGCTAATTCTAAGTCATAAAGGGTGTGTTTTGATGTCAATTTTAAGTATGAAAATAACGGTTTTTAGACCGTTATCAATTGGTAAGATCCGAACCAGTATAAAATTCATCTGTGCAAATTTCTCTCAACCTTACTCTTCTATTTATATTTATTATTGGCATAATAAGATAAATTGAGAAGAAATTAAAAGGTTCACATTACATAGTATCCGCACTCATATAACTCACTCTGTCTGTTACACTACAATATATCATCACAGTTGTAAATAGCTAGAGAAAATCATTAAAATAAAAAAAACTATAAGAAAGTATGACTTTAGCATATGTCAAACCTTGAGAGCAACCCATGCAAGCTTTCTACCGTTAGTAGTTGATCTCCCAACCAACATCATACGTGTTGCAATATAACTATATAGAAAAAAGGTTTTTGCAATCGAGAGGGAATGCAGAGAAATTGTTTCAATCGCGAGGAAGACGACATTGTTCTCTTGTTTTCTTTTTTTTAACCTACGAAATGTTATTACCTCGGTTCTCAATAAAACCGAGGTAGTACAAAGGATATGGCCTCGGTTCCCCACACAACCAATCTCTATTCTCTTAAAAAAACTTTAAATTAATCTGAAATGGTAATTTTGAAATTTTCTTCAACGTTTTTACCTCGGTTTGGCAGGAAA
Source organism: Vigna radiata var. radiata (assembly GCF_000741045.1). Taxonomy (NCBI): domain Eukaryota; kingdom Viridiplantae; phylum Streptophyta; class Magnoliopsida; order Fabales; family Fabaceae; genus Vigna; species Vigna radiata. The sequence goes on along the minus strand of NW_014541981.1, from coordinate 20,209 downwards.
CCGGGGCCAAATCCTCTGTTAAAAATTAAATTTTACTTAAGATTTAAATTTTGGTCACCTCAAGGCCTGTGGCCTTGGTTTCCCAAAGAACCGAAGCCAAATCCCTGACAGTCTAACTGCCAAATTTAATGTATGATGCAAACGTGTAATAACTGTCTGACTTCCACCTTTATGACAATAGACTGCATATGTGGACTGTCAGAGTCTTGCAGGAACTTTTGGCCTTAGTTCTACAGACAACGGAGGCCATATCCCCTGCATAGGGATTTTCATCAACAAGTAGACTGTATTGTTAGAGTCTTACAGGGGGTTTTAGCCTCGGTTGTCTACAGAACCGAGGCCATATCCCCTGCACGTGATTTTCATCAACCAGCATATTGTATTGTCAGAGTATCTCAAGGGTTTTTGGTCTCAGTTTTGTAGACAACCGAGGTCATATCCCCTATATGGCATCAGTTCATAGACAATTGAGGCCTTACTGTCGAGAAAATTTCAAAAATACCACCACGCCATTTTATACTTCGGTTTCTGGTGAACCGAGGCAGAATGGGCACGACAATATCCTTTTTTTTACTAGTGTTTGGTGCAGAAAAATAACTAAAAGAAATTCGAGTACAAAAACATTTTTAATGAAGATTTTTCAATCCAAAACAACACAAAACAACAAGAATCCTGGTGCAGATTTTTAAAGAAAACAGTAAAGCTTCTGGTATAGATTTTTAAGTAAAACAACAACAATTCTAGTATAGATTTTTTTTAAAGAAAATAGCAAAGTTTCTAGTGTAGATTTTTAAAATCAACAAGGTTTCTGGTATAGATTTTTAAAGAAAACAACAAAGTTTTAACAGCACAACAACAAACATTTAAAGCTAAAAACAACAAGCATTTAAAGTTAAAACAACAGTATATTTGGTGCAACACTTAATTACCTTGTAAATATTAACCCTTTAATCCAAACTAGTGTTTTTAGTCTTATTTCATTTATTCTTATTTAATCAACTCTCAGCCACTTGCTCTTTAACCTTTATAATTAAGCCATGTAGTTAATAACATCATTTTTTACCCACAAAACATTTTAGAGACATATTTCCAAGCACACAAGATCGGTTTTTTTTTCACATAATTAAAACATATTATAAATAATAGCCGAACATACTTATTCATGGATAACATCCAGTGTTGGAAAAACTTCCAATTTCTTTTAAACATTCCCATTTCAATATAATACATAGAATGCTAGATTTCACTTCAAGAAGCAACTAAACATGATGTAGTGAACAATGTCTTCATGGTTAAACCCCAAAGCACATAACATATACGACCTTATATGGTTCTAATTTGAATGTACAACATATTATTTTATTCCATAAAGCTTATTAACTCAAACCCCTAATTCATACAAGTCTCATCTTTTATTCAACCATTACCATAAGTATCCATTTGACCTTCAAACCAATAATTAATTGTGAAAAAAATTTATTCACGAGACATACCCAACTATAAACGCAATAAGTCATTTATCAGAAACATAAGATTAACTATTCATACCAATTGATACACTTAATAGAATCAAAACATCAACCCCTAATTTCTTTTTCCCTAAACATACAAATGAATCACATACAATAAACAATTAATGTCATAGTAGCTCCTCATACCCGGTTCGAAACTTCTACCAATAAAACCCTTGAACCGAAACCCTTTCAACCTCCTATCCTCGCAAAACTACAAATAATAAATTGTGAATATGACATATTTACTTACATTGTTTTGACCTTGTTGTCCAATGGAATTCATGATTCTCAAAGAAAATATTGTACAAAAGATATGTCAAAATAACCGAACAACGACCACAAACCCAAAAATCATTTTGCGTGTAAAAATATTGTAACTTTGCATCCAAAAAACAAACCAACTTCAAAATGATAAAAAAAATCAAATATTTAAAACAAGTGAAAATAAAGAGACCGAGCAGTGATCGTATAACTGTTATCAGCCCCCCTCAAGCTGGGCGTAAATATTTTGGAGACCCAGCTTGGAACGAAGAAGTTGAAAAGTAGGAGGAGTGTCGCAACCGAAAAATCGCAACAGGACGACGATCCAAAAAGAAAAATGATCTTTTGAAAAAAAAATAAAAATTTGGAGTCGCCACCATAGTTTATTCTGGAAAACTATGGAAAAACCATAAAATGATAAAGCACGGTCCACGGAAACCAAAGATTGGGTTCGGGAGTCGGTTATGTGTGGGGAAGGTGTTAACACCCCCACAACGCCTGCCCTAAGGCAGTACCTTTAACCAAATACGCGAATTTGATGTGGTTTGCAAAATGTTTAATTTCCCCTAAAAAATAAAACTCTAAAGAAAACAAAATATTTTTTGTGTTTTTTTGTGCCCGACAAGGATTGACCTTGCTCCTACGTATTCTCAGTTGGACTGAGAAATCAGGGTTACGTAGTTCTCTAGGAAACCATTTGGAAAATTTGTTTGGAGAATTGTTTGGAAAGTTTGTTTGGAAAATTTGGATTTTTGGGAAAGTGAGCCTGACAAGGACTAGCCTTGCTCCTACGTATCTACACTTTTGATGGAGAATCAAGGATTACGTAGTTCTGGCTGAAAGGTTGATTGTTGTTTGAAAATGTGAATGTTTTGTATTTTGGGTATTTTTATGTAAAAAAAAGAAAGGTCTCAGCACGAGGACGATGCGAGTGATCACACACGTGCCTAACCCTTTAACACATTTTTGGATTTTATTTATAAAAGGAGAAAAGGTCTTAGCACGAGGCCGATGGAAATGATCGCACACGCGCTTGAGCCTTTAAAACATTTTTGATATTATTTTAAAAGGAGAAAAGGTCTTAGCGCGAGGCTGATGCGAATGATCACACACGCGCTTGAGCCTTTAAAACATTTTTGATATTATTTTAAAAGGAGAAAAGGTCTTAGCGCGAGGCTGATGCAAATGATCGCACACACACTTAAACCTTTAAAACANGAGGCTGATGCAAATGATCGCACACACACTTAAACCTTTAAAACATTTTTGATATTATTTTAAAAGGAGAAAAGGTCTTAGCGCGAGGCTGATGCGAATGATCGCACACACGCTTAAACCTTTAAAATATTTTTGTTATTTTATAAAAGGGGAAAAGGTTTCCAGCACAAGGACGATGCGTGCGATCACACATGTGCTGGACCCTTTAAAAATATTTTTGTTCTTTTGATTTTTTATTTGGAAGTATATAAAACAAAGTAAATCGGTAAATAACCAAATGAAAATAAAAAGTAAAAATAAATAAATAAAATAAATAGGTAAATAACTAAATGAAATTAAAAATTAGAAAGATAGATAAATAACTAAATGAAAATAAAAGGTAGAAATAAAATAAACTAAAAATTTAAATAATAAAAAAACAAAATAATAAGTGAAAAAGGTGTGGTAGTGCTTAGCCAAGAAGGGGGTGTTCAAATCAATTTATAAGCAGTCTGGGCCTAAGTCCAAATGGAAAGGAGGTGTGAATATGAAACAGGGGGCTGCAAACAAGTTTTAACTACTATAACAAGATTGGACCAAAGCCCAAGTGGAAAGGGGTTGTGCAAATAAGACGGGGGCTGCAAGGAGGTAAAAGGTTTAACCCAGGCTGGCTCAATGCTCTCAGGGGAGGAAAGAAATAAAAAAGGGTAAATGGGAGCTGCAGCAGGAAAAAGAACACGGTCCAGAAAGCTAGGCCCTAAAACCACTTCTGACCTAGAAACTTTAGGGGTTCAAACATCCCCCTTCATTCCACACTCTCAGGATCCAGACGCAAGGTCTCCCTCTCGCACAGCTCAGGCTACGCCACCGCGCCATCACTTCTTTAAATCCATCCACCACGACGGCCCCCGGCTCATCCAAACCGTCACCGGCGACTATTGCCAACCGCGACGTCCAACCCTCCCCACTTTCTCAACGAGGAACAAGAGAGACCCAGGGCCTTTCTCTCTCTCGACGACCTAGGGTTGGGGCTTTACTCAAATGCGCTGACGCTTCTCTTCGACAGCCACCGCGCCACCACCGTGAGCCAACACCGCGAGGATCAACGCCAGCCACTACGCTAGGCCCTGTCCCTGTCCCCTCTCTTTTTTCTCTTCGAAATCCGAATGGCTGCCGCCAGCGAGGTTGGACATCATCGCCGCTGCGGGTCCCCCACTCAACTACATTGCCGGCCACTGTGCATCCACCTTCCTCTTCGAAACGCGAGATCTAAATGACTGGGCGCGAGTTCTTCTAATGGAATCAATCTTGCTCAAAATTCGTGCTAGCCAGATCTCTGTTTTCTTCTTTTTGCCTAGGACCGTGAAGAATTTTGGGAGCAATGAGGGTGGTGTAGACTGTGAAAATTCGGCTTGGTGATATAGTGAAAGTTGCTGGAATTTTGCCTCGGTGGAACGGGTTGGGTATTAGGTTGGGAAATCTGTTTGGTTTTTCTGGCTACAGGCAGGGGCATTGATGTTGTAATGCGCGAGGGGTTTGATTTGGAGGTGGTGTACGAAGACGTGGTGGTGGTAGGGGAAGGATTGGGTTATTGATTTAACATATGTTTGTTTTTGTTGTTGCAGGTGAAAGATGATGTTGAGTTTAGATGAAGAGCATAGGCAGCTTGCTAAGTAGAGAGTCTGAAATGGTAGAAGATTGAGTTCGGACACTGTTGGGGTTGAAAGGAGTTTAGCATGAACTTGATTGATTGTGTATGTTGGGGAACTTGATGGATTCTATAAAAATTGTTGGGGAAGTGTTGGAGGGCTCGATGAGGCTTGGCGGGTGAAAAAGAAATTGGAAGATTGAGGAAACGGTTGATGATGATGTTCGGTAAGAATGCAGATTGCTATAGCAACCCGAGACGAAGAAGATTGTGAATGAAGAGGGATGAAGGATCATACATAGTGGCATTCTTAAACAGAGCAATGGCAAACGCCAAAATGCAACAGCAGACATGAAACATACATAATGCAACAAGCTATGACGATGCTAATGAGTTGATTACCTCTTGGAGTTCTTGTGCTAATGCTTGGCGTTACCAATGACTGTTTCCACAAAATGAATAGCTTCGATGCCAGAGACGAGGAGATCCAGAAATCCTTTCAAAATCCTTTTCACAATTGCTCTCTTCTTTTTAGATGAATGTTTCTTTTCTCACAAGGAATAGATCATTATCTCGCCCTCCTCCGTCTGGCTGACACCTTTTGTTCTTCTTTGCAGGTGAAGATGAAGAAATCCTCTCTAGAAACGGATGATCCTTCTCTCAGTAGCCAATGGCAAATAATCGTAACCGTGTTCCTTTTGGCTGAAGACTTTGTTGTTACTTTTTCTCCCTTTTGCAATTGTGTCTCCCTGAAGAACTTTGGTTACCCCCTTTCCAAAAATGCCAGTATATCCTCTATCATCCTGACACTCTCTTCTCCTCTTCTCCATGAATCCCTCTTTCCTCCTCTTGTTGAATACACTTTTTCGCTTGCAAGTTTCCTTTTTCCATTGTCCATCCGCCTCTGCCAACTAATTGTTCTTTTTTTTGTTCATCCAGTCGTGGCTTGCAGAAACCGTTTTCTGCTTTTCTTTCCCAGCACAACACGCGACACAACTCTCTCTTTCCCTTTTTTTTTTGCTAACCACCTAATGGCATTTTACACATTTCTTTTTTAATCTTTTTTTTTACTATATTAACCATATTAAAGCAAAACTAAAAAGTAAAATTTAAAGTCTAAAAAAGAGAAATCCAAAAAGAGATTCAAAATAACAATAAAACAAAAACAATAAAAAAAAAGAAAAATGAAAATAAGTGAAAAATAATAATAATAATAATAAAGAAACATGGAACATGAAAAAAAAAACAATAAAGTCAGAATATTTTCGGACGAAATTGTGTGTTGACAAGGAGGTAATGGTTTTGTTAATATGTCAACTATTTGCATTGTTGTGGAGATGGGAAGAAGCTTGATCAGACCAGTTGCAACCTTTTCACGAATATTGTGGCAATCAATGTCAATGTGCTTTGTACGTTCATGAAAAACTTGATTAGAGGCAATTTTTATGGCAGATTGGTTGTCACAGTAGATAAGGGCAGGAGATGTGTAAGCAACGTAGAGATCATGAAGTAGATATGTGAGCCACTTGTTGGAAAACAGGTTGGCTTCTTTATATCACCAAGAGGGGGGGGGGGGGAGAATTGGTGTTGTTTAAAAAACACTTTATTTTTGCAATCTTGCAATCAAAGTATAAAGCTTTTTGAAATTTCTTGAATTGAAAGCAATCAGAATATGTATGCAGCAGAAATTACGTAGTTGACTGCGTAAAGAATAAAGTCGACTGGAATGTAAAAGATAAGGGATAGAGAAATGCAAACACAAAGTTTTATACTGGTTCGGCCAACAATGCCTACATCTAGTGTCCTTCCAACCCAGGAAGCAAATGCATTATAATGGTTGCGGTTTTTACAACAAGGAATTTATAGAAGACCTCCACGTCAAAAATATAAATCTCCTCTCTAACCCAAAACCAAAATATAGTTGCATAACACAATCAGACTTGCAGCAAGAATCCCCTCTTTTGCAATCTGCAACACCACTTTGAACAATCTTCAAAGTGAACTATCCCCCTGTATCACAGCAGGTCCAATTCCAGCAATCTTCACACAATGCCAAACCTCTCAGAAAATTCCAGCAGTCTTCACAGGATGCCAAGCCTACACGATCAATCACAGAACCACCTTCTTGTGCAGATGTTGATCAGCCAATGAACGCGTAATTGAATCTCCTCTTTGAATCTCTTTCAAGAAAGATCAACATCGTCTTCTTGGAGAATTATTGGAGTAACGAGAAATCTGAAACAGAAATGATATTTTCAAATCATCAAAAGTCTTCGAACAAACTAGTGTTCAATCTATTTATTTATTTCTGTTAAACAGTCAGATTCTCAGTCGAATGTGCTACTAATTCAGTCGACTGTATTATACAGTTATAACAGTTTAGTCAACTTAGTAGCCTATGGTCAACAAATAACAAAACACATTAATACAGTTGACCAAGTCATCAATGCTCACCTAACTTTTAAAAATATAGCTATTAGAGTGCAAGAGCATAACAGAATTCCAAATCAAACAACAGATACAGTCGAATATGTAAAACACAATGTCGACTATCACAATGTCAAACACTTTGAAATTCTTTTATTCTCAAAATAGCACATAGCACTGATTCTCAAAATCTGTACAAAGGTTTTAGCATAGTCAAATCCATTAGTGATGTAGACGACTGTACTAGAACTTTGTAGCACAAGAATAAGTTCGTAAAAGTGCTTGTGATTTCTTGCTTTGAAATATGTGCAGTAAAACATATGAAATTATGCATAGCACACAACACATTAAGGCATATACACATGTTCCAGAAAAATATCAATCAATCAATACAAGAACATGTAACATAGTACATACACATACACATGTTCAACAGATATTACAGTTTAATCAGTATAAGAACATGTAATGCAACAACAACATGTACTTGTTATTAAGCAATATGTTGTCATCATCAAAAACTAGATTGATATAGAAATTGTGTTGTCAACAATCTCAACACCACTATAATTCACACACCGTGCTGGCTAGCGAACGGTATTCAGCCTCAGAAGAACTATGGGAGACATTTGGTTGTTTCTTGGAGCGCCATGAAATGAGAGAGTTTTCGAGGTAGACAGTGAACCCAATGACCGATCGGCGAGTATCAGGGCAGGTGGTCCAATCGGAGTCACAAAAAGCTTTTAGTTTAATAGTAGAGTTGCTTGGAAGATGAATACCAGCACCAGGAGTACCTTTGAGGTATCATAGGATACAATTAGTAACTTGTTGATGGGCAGTCATAGGAGTAGACATGAACTGACTGAGGTGGTTGACGGCAAATGTAATGTCTGGATGAGTTGCGGTCAGATAGATGAGTTTTCCAATGAGACGACGATAGGATACAGCGACATCATCATCTAGGGACCGAGCGATATTGGTAGAAGATTATTTTGGAACCATGGGAGTAGGAACATGTGAGCTATTGAGCAAGCTGGTTTCAGCAAGGAGATCCAAGACATACATACGTTGGCTAAGATGTATTCCTTTAGAGTTGCGTGCGACTACAGATCGAGTAAGTAAGTCAGATCACTGAGGTTCTTTATGTGAAAAGTAGTGAAGGAGGTCAGTGATGAGTTGAATTTCTCCATTATTGTTGCCAGTTATGAGGATATCATCAACATAGATGAGTAACGTTGTAGTGTGATTGTCATCATGTTTCAGAAAAAGAGAGTTGTCAGAGATTGAACAATTATAATTATATGAGAGTAAGAATTGATGTAATTTAGCATACCATTGTCGGCCAGCCTATTTAAGACCATATAGAGAGCGTTGAAGTTTACAAACCTGATTTTTGTTGGTGGTGGTAAGGCCAGGAGGAATTTTCATATAAACATCTTCCTGAAGATCACCATGTAAGAAAGCATTATTAACATCCAATTGTTTGAGTGACCAACACTGAGAAGCAGCTATGGCAAGAAGAAGCCGAACAGTAGTGAGTTTGGCGACAAGTGCGAAGGTATCTAAATAATTCAGTCCTTTAATCTGGTTATATCCTTTGGCGACTAGTCGCGCTTTGTATCGTTCAATAGATCCATTAGAATTATATTTGATCTTGTAAACCCAACGACAGCCAATGGCGATTTTGTTTGGAGGTAAAGTGGTAAGTTCCAAAGTGTTGTTAGCCTGTAGTGCATAAAGCTCAGCATACATGGCAGTGACCCATTAAGGTTGTTTTGAAGCAGCAGAGTAGCAGGTTGGTTCAACATTAGATGAAATAGATAAAATTTTATGCTTGAAAGGGGGAGAAAGTCGATCGTAGTTAAGGTAATTCCTAATAGGATATCGAACAACACAGTTGTCAACACTCAATTTCGTCCGGACGACTAAATAATAGGACTTGTTTTTGCTTTTGTTTTATTTTATTTTACTTTTTGATTTAGTTTTTATTTTATTATTGGATTTAATTTCATATTTCTAGATTTTATTTTATTTATTAATTTTTATTTTAATATTGGATTTTGATTTAGTTTTCGTTTGATTTTATTATTTTGAAAAAAAAAAAGCAAAATAAAAAAAAACGAAAAAAAAAAAAGAAAAGAAAACGAAAGAAAAAAAAGGAAAACGAAAAAAAGTAGATGGAAAAAAGGACACGTTTTGGAAATGGCAAGGGGGGAACATTACAGAATGGGTCTTCCATATCCTTCATCACGCCCAAGCAGAAGGGGGACCAGGCTTGATCACTCAACACACATGGCATATGAAGCAGAGGAATTCTCCCCTTATCTCCAACAACCTCCAATATGAAAATACGGTCATTACCGAATCCTTCGACACAGACCATTTTTTTAACAGATTCATCACTCTGGCTCCATCACATAGCCCCACCACTCACCAGAAAAGCAAAAAAGGGTTCTTCCATTCTCGGTCAATAGGTGATTCACCAATCACCATAACCAGATTCTACATCTTCATCACACACAACCCATCACCACAGCCGTATTCACCATCACAGACGTTCACCCAACATACTCTAGGGGAAAACACATTAACAGATTGACCTCATACATTTTTCTCTCCATCACCCATCACTCACGACCTCTTCCACCTCTTCCAATTACAGAGACACACACCCGAACATCACCACCGAACCACTACATCATTTTTCCATCTCCCTTACTCAAGAACAACACCACCGAGCAAGCCCAATCACAATGCACTAATTCTATGATCACGCATACTCTCCTTTCCTCTCCATCTTCTTCAACACATGAAAACAGAGAAAAAAAAAACTAACTCATTTTTCCTAACCTCTACCGTGTTTTCTTACCATCATCACATCAATATTCATCATCACTGACCACGCTGCATTGCTCTGACGATTCACTTGCCAGCCTATGCCCACCATACACTGAACCATCTTCTATTCCATAATCGCATCAAGCCTTTTTCTCCATTACTTGGTCTCCATTCTTTCCCAGTCTCAATCATCTGCAGCAAAATATCTTCTAACCAGTTTTCCAGTACAACAGTTTCTGGTGAGGTTGTAACGCTTTCTTCAGCTGGCAGATTCACCGTTTCAGTGGCGGCAACAATCTCACACACAGCAGCACCCCCTCCGAAATCAATTCCTCCATCACGCCCAACTACAGGAGCGGATTCTTGAAGCATCAAACCGATTCTTGAAGCATCAAACCGCCATCAATTCATACCGATTCTTGAAGCATCAAACCTCTTCTTCCAATCCATCACACATACAATATACAAAATATAGAAACAAAGGAAGAAGAATTTATCTCGCTAGCAATGGAGTGGTGGCCCTGGCTGACGGAAACGACTTGAGGCGAGTGGCAGTGAGATCAGTGAGCTCTCAGAGTGCAGGAGCAAGTGTTTTCAACTGCCGTGAGGGGCACAGTTTCTTCCGGCGTAAGTTGGCGTGGCATCTGGCAGAGTCCGTGATGGTGGCCATCGGTGCTGACAGAGTTTTAGGCTGCATCTAGTGGCGGCCAAATCGACGGAGGACGACGGCCTCGATTGGTGGCTCAGGCGATGAGGAGCGCTGTCGGTCACGCCGTTGGATCTCGTTTTGCGGTTGTCGGAAGGTGAGTGGTGGCTGTGAGCAGTGGAGAGGCATGTCGCTGGCTTCTTCGTACAGAGGAAGAGACTCTAAGTCTCTGAAGCAGCACTTGGCGAAATGAGAGGAAATTTTGGGAACCCCTAGTGTTCCAGATTTTAGGGCAAAGAGGGTTTTGGGCCTGGGCTGCGATCTCTCTTCCTGTCACCACGCACAATGCCATTCACACCCCTGTTCTGATTGGGTTGAAGCCTGTTTTATTTCTGCAAACAATAAAAGAGGCCTTGGGCCTGTTCAACGAAATATCCAGTGGCACCCCCCAACTTTACAGCTGAACCCCTGTCTTTGGGCCTGGACAGGTTATTTCGCGCTGCACCACCAATTTAATAATTATACCCCTGGCAGTCTCAAACTTGCTGTGCACCCCTGTTTTTTAATTTCTGCACCTCACTCTTATTGGGCTTGTTGGACTTTTTTTTATTTTTATTGTCTTTGCTTTTATTATTACTTTTTGTTTGACATTTTATTGTTTGTTTGTTAAACTCATTTGTTAATAAAAAATTTAAAAATCAAATAAAAATATTTTGGAAAGGTTTAAGCACACGTGCGACCGCTCGTGTAGGCCTTGTGCTGAAGATCTTTTCCTTCTTTTTTTTATAAAAATCAAATAACAATATTTTGAAAAAGTTTAAGCACACGTGCGACCGCTCGTGTAGGCCTTGTATGGAAAATCTTTTCCTTTTCTTTTACAAAATTTCAAAATCAAATAAAAATATTTTGAAAAGGTTTAAGCACACGTGCGACCGCTCGCGTAGGCCTTGTGCTGAAAATCTTTTCCTTTTCTTTTACAAAATTTCAAAATCAAATAAAAATATTTTGAAAAGGTTTAAGCACACGTGCGACCGCTCGCGTAGGCCTTG
>NW_014541981.1:0-8454 GCF_000741045.1 Vigna radiata var. radiata | reverse complement strand
AGGCCTTGTGCTAAAAACCTTTTCTCTTTTATATAAAAATACCAAAAAATATAATATCTTCAAAAAGTAAAAACATCTTCCAACAAAAATTTTCAGAAAGAACTACGTAACCCTGATTTCTCATTTTGAATGAGAATACGTAGGAGCAAGGTCAATCCTTGTCGGGCCCAAAAACCTAAAAAATATTTTTGTTTCTTTATATTGCTTTTCTTGGGATAGTTAAATATTTTGCAAACCACATTAAATTTGCGTATTTAGTTAAAGGTACCGCCTTAGGGCAGGCGTTGTGGGGGTGCTAACACCTTCCCCACACGTAACCGACTCCCGAACCAGAATCTGGTTTTTTTTCGTAGACCGCCTTATCTTTTTTTTTATGGTTTTTCCGTAGTTTTCTAGAATAAACTATGGTGGCGACTCCAAATCTCTTTTTCTAAACTTATTAATTATTTTTGGATCGTCATCGTCCCGTCGCGATTTTTCGGTTGCGACAACAGTTATCTTACGTGGTCTAGAAGATCATCTTATGCTAGCGGAAATGTCACTATCTGTGTCATTTATTTGACTTATATCTGTGGATGTGCTGTGAATAGTGTCATTAGTGGAAGCACCAAGTGGTAAAATGTCAGTATGTGGAGAACCGAACGGTAATAGATCATCATAATTATTTGTGTAGTGATTTGGCAGTGGTAAAGATAAATAATTGTCGATTTTAGGAGTATTATAATATGGAAAAACATTTTCATGAAAAACAACATTGTGAGATATGTCAACCTTGTGATTTTTGAGGTTTAGGAAGAGGTAACCTTTTGTGTGATTTTTAAAGCCTAAGAAAATACTAGGAACAGCACAGTCATCAAACTTCTTTCTGTGAGAAATAATGGTGTTGGCATAGCAAAGACAGCCAAAGATGCGTAACATCGAGAGATCACAAGGAGATCCATGTAGCCGTTCGTGAGATGTGTCATTCTGTAGGACAGGTGTGGGCATTTGATTTATAAAAAAAAAGCATGTTGACCTACATAACACCATAAAGCAAGTGGTAGATGTGAATGGAAAAGCAAAGCACGAGTGGTATTTATGATGTGTTGATGTTTACGTTCAACCACTCCATTTTGTTCAGGGGTTTCCACACAAGTAGTTTAATGAATAATGCCTTTACTTGAAAAGATGTCATGCATAATGAATTCAACACCATTTTCAGTGCGTATAGTTTTAACTTTTTTATTGAATTGATTTTCTATATAGCAGAGGAAGTTGAGTATGTGATTTTTGACAGTAGATTTATCTAGCATAGGTATAATCCAAGTATAGCGAGAGTAATCATCAATGATGGTTAGCAAGTATTTAAAACCATTCATGGAAGCAGTATTGGGATCCCATATATCAATATGCAATAATTCAAAAGAAGATAGTGAAGTAGAAGTGCTAGCAATGTAAGGGAGTTTCTTTTGTTTGGCCCGATGGCACGCATCACAAGAACTATGAGCGTCATCAATTTTTATGTAAACATGTTTGTTTTGCAAAAGCTGTAACCTAGCATGTGATAGATGTCCAAGACGAGCATGCCATAAATTTGGATGCTGAACAGAACAAATTACAAGACTAGCTTTAGTGTCAATTTTACAAGTAGAGGGGTCAAAGAGATATAAGCCATTGTGGTGTCTAATCAAACCAATCTTCTCTTGATTGTGTATGTCCTGCACAATGTAGCCAGAAGGAGAAAAAATTAATTGACAGTTGTGTTTAGCTATAAGTTGAGAAACAAATATAAGGTTGAATGAAAAATTAGGGACATATAGCACATTAGAAAGATAGAGTTTAGTATTGAATCTAACTATACCCTTGTAATAAGCATGTATGATTTTACCATTAGGTAAAGTTATGGGAATGGGGTTAATCTTTTGATAAAAAGTAAAGGATTTTAAAGAGATACAAACGTGATCAGTGGCACTGGAGTCAAGAAGCCAGATATTACTATAGTGCATTTGAAAAATCGAAACAATATTACTTGGAGAAGTGTTGGTAGAAACTGTTCCAACTTGGTTGATGTGCACATTGGAAGTGTTGGACGTAGGTTGTTTAAACAGCGCAGCAAGAACTTGATATTGTTGAGGAGTAAGTTGAATGGTTTCAAGAGAAGAGCATTCTTGATCCAAGCTTTTCAATTGATTATTAGTGTCAGTTGACGAAATGGCATTGTGAATTTGACCGGGTTTGTTGGAAAACTTGTGGCCTGGTGGATAACCGTGTTTCTTGAAACAAACATCTATGGTATGGCCGTTTTTGTGGCAATAAGTCCAGATGTTGCGAGAATTGTCATTAGTGGTTTTGACATTCTGGTGTTCTAGGTTGGGGAAACCATGTTTTTTTAAACAGGTATTTTCTTGGTGGCCGACTCTATTGCAATAAGTGCAAGTAACAGAGGCGGGAGCAGTTGTTGGAGAGGTATTAGAAAAGGAGGTAGTTTTGACAGAAGCAGTGATATGGTCAGTCATTAATTGATGTTCTTGTTGAATAACAAGAGAAAAAATTTTGGAAATGGGAGGAATAAGATCAAGAAGAAGAATATGAGATTCTATATTGTTATAGTGATCATTCAAACCTCGTAGAAGTTGCATGGCACAGTCTTCATGTTTATGTTGAGAAAGAATAGCAGAGACGGTACAAGAGCATTTTGGCTTGCAGGTACAAACGGGGTCTGGATGGAAGCAGTCAAGATAATCCCAAATAACCCAGAGCTTTGTGAAAAATTCGGTGACGGAGAGCTCACCTTGGGATAAAGTGATGGCTTCCATTTGTAGCATGGAAATTCTTGCAAGATCGCCTTGGGCAAAGCGGTTTTTCAGATCAGTCCAAATGTCGATAGCATGATCCATCCATATAATGCTTTCGCGAATTGAAGGAGAGACAAAATGTAGAAGCCATGAAACAACCATACTATTGCAACGGAACCAAGCAGGAAAGGAAGCATCAGTCTTGAGGGGTTGAATAGTTGTTCCAAGAATGAACTCTAGCTTGTTTTTTGCAGAAAGAGCCGTGATGAAGGATCTGCTCCATGAATGACAATTTGTGGTATTTAGAACGGGTGAGACAAGGGATATGGCAGGATTCTCATTGGGGTGAAGGTAAAGATACAAAGGTGTATTATCTTGAGCGGAGAAAGATGTATTAGTGGTAGCCATGAAGGAAGAAGAAGGAAGGAAAACAAGAACAAAAAACCAGAACAGGAATGCAGAAATCAGAGAGTAGTAGAAATTTCTTCTGATACCATCATAGAATTACAACACAACAAGAGAAGGAAAGCTAAAAGAAAGGAGAAAAGTTTTTCATTGATTGATTACAAAAAGATACAAGTGAGGGAAGATATATATAGAAAGAGACAATACACGAAATACACAACAAATAATAAGCCTAACGGTCCATGATAAGTGGAACCGAGCGATGATCAGTGCATCAAAGTAACACAACCGAACGGGTCAAAATAAAGAGACTGAGCGGTGACCGTATAATTGTTATCGAAGTTAAAAGGTTTTTAAATTTTAAAGTTGAAATATCATTATCAGTACACAACATATAAAGAAATGATGTGAGAATAAATAAAAAATGTGTTTATAACATACATATATAATCTAAATATTCCCATTATATAGTACTTGCTACTTACATTTTTAATTATACACAAGTTTCTAATTTTCTTACTTCTCCTTGTGTCTACTCTCATTAATGTTGTTTCGAAATCATGTCAAAGATAGTAAAAAACATTTCTTAAATTTGACACTACAAAAAAGGATGTCAGACACACATATATGTATTTGTGTATGATATGTATTATACACATGAATATGCCATTGAAGAGGACGTGTCTGAGCTTCATAACTTTTGAATAGTTGTTTGTTTTCTTTTCATATTATCCCTTTGACTTTTTCTAAGATTTAAATTAAATATTTTATACGTTCTATTTATCTCTAAATATCTAAATTAGTAAATAACTTTGAATTATACTTTTAAAATTTTAAAATAAATCGTGTTATTTTTTACCTTTAGAAATTTCATTATAAATCAACTTTAACTTACAATTAGAAATATTTGATAAAAAATGTAAATATTAATAAAACATTAAATAATATTTATATAAAAATTAAATTTAATCTTAATTTACCTTATTTAGTTTAAAAAATATGAGTAAGTTAAACAATGACAGATTATACGTGAGCATTTCATTAAATTTAAAAAAAGAAAAACAAAAAAAAATCAGATTTAAATGTTTAATGTCCATTTGAAGAATTGGATACTATTGTTTGCAGCAAAGATGTGGCTCTCAGGAAGTGTTAGGGTTTCTCTTCTTCCTTCCATTGCCAAGTTTCCTCCTTTTCTTCCAATCCACAATTCCCTCTTTTGCTCTCACTCTCACTCTCAAACTTCCTTACACGACGAAGCCGTCTCACAATTCAATCGCTTGCTTCATCAGCGTCATGTTCCTCCCATCTTCGAATTTGGAAAGATTTTGGGATTTCTTGTGAGGATGAAGCGGTACCCTACTGCTATTTCTCTTATGAAACAAATGGAGCTCAAGGGAATTCACAATAACCTTGTTACTCTCAACCTCCTCATCAATTGTTTCTGTCACTTACACAAATTGCCTTTAGCTTTCTCTGCATTTGCCAAGATTCTCAAACGGGGTTATCATCCAAATGCTATAACCCTAACTACACTCATCAGAGGTTTCTGTGATAAGGGTGAGGTCAAGGAAGCCCTCATCCTTCATGACAAAGTAGTGGCACTAGGATTTTTGCTCAACCAATATTCTTACGGAACTCTGATCAATGGATTGAGCAAAATAGGAGAAACTGAAGCCGCCATCAAATTGCTCAGAAGGATTCAAGGTCCATCAACAGTAATGTATAACATTATTATTGACTCTTTATTAAAAGAGAAACAATCAAAGGAAGCTTATAATTTGTATTATGAGATGGTTATCAAGGGAATTCCTCTTAACCTTGTTACTTATACTACTCTATTTTATGGCTTTTGCTTAGTGGGACAGGTAAAAGTAGCATTTGGTTTCCTAAATGAAATGCTATCAAATAGCATCAGGCCAAATGTTTATACTTATAATATATTAATTGATGTATTGTGTAAGGAAAGAAAGCTAAGAGAAGCCAAGAATGTATTATGTGTGATGGTGAAAACTTATGTGAAACCTAGTATTGTTAGTTTTAATACTCTAATGGATGGGTATTACTTAATTAATAAAGTGATGAATGCGAAACAAGTATTCAGTGCAATAACCCACATGGGAGTGAGTCCTGATGTTTGAACTTACAATATCATGATAAATGGACTCATAAGGAACGAAATGGTGGATGATGCCATAAATCTCTTTCATGAAATGCACAATAGGAATATAGTTCCAAATATTGTGACTTACAATACTCTTATTGATGGTTTATGCAAAACTGGAAGAATCTCTCATGCTTGGGATCTTTTTCATGAGATGCATGGCAGAAATCAACAAGCAGATGTAATCACTTATAATTCCATGATTGATGCTTTATGTAAAAATCATCAATTAGACAAAGCAATTGAATTATTGCGGAAAATGAGAGAAAATGGAGTTCAGCCTAATATGTACACTGCAACCATACTTATTGATGGGATGTGTAGAGGAGGGAGACATAAGAATGCACAAGAGATTTTTCAAGATTTATTGAATAAAGGTCACAATCCCAACATCTGTACTTATAATGTTATGATCAATGGTCTCTGTAGAGAGGGTTTGCTTGATGAGGCATTGACCTTGCGATCCAAAATGGAAGACGGTGGTTGTTTATCTGATATTATTACTTTTGAAATAATCATCTCTGTTCTTTTTAAGAAGGACGAGACTGAAAAGGCAGAGAAATTTTTGCACGAAATGATCTCTAGAGACTTGTTGAAATGATGAAAGGTGACACCTTATTTGAATAACAAATTACATTTATGTGTTTGCCATAGAATGTGCATGAATGGTTTGTAAATTTTGTATTAGATGAGTTAGTTTAGGTTGTAACCTCTATTGTTGATGTTTTCCTGGTCAAGGGTTGATACATTTTTACTTTCTACTCTACATTTTGAATGCTATCAAATTTCTGTTTCCTTTGACATTATATTTTACTTGTAGAATTTGTTTAACTGATTAGTAGAAAGGTTGAAATCAATGGTTTTATTGTCTTTCAAGACCAAAACTATGACCTTCCTTACTATGTCTAAAATCTTGATGATTTTTTTTTTTATTTCCAACGGTTTGATGTTCCCCATTCATGTTTGTTTGAGGCCAAATATGTTTTTTCTTTAGGGTCTTCAGTGTTGCACTTCAGGGAACCATTCCCAAAGAATAAGTACACTTACAAAGCTTAAGGATTTTAACCTTGGCAATGATTATCTTCATAATATGTCTATTCCTAAAGAACTTTTAAGTCTTTCTGAATTCTTACAATAGCAGAATCGCACATGTCTATTTCTTACTCTCACTAGATTAATTGCAGGTTCAATACCACCAGAACTTGGTAATTTAGCACAATTGGATACATTGTCCCTCCATAATAATTATTTGGAAAATTTCCTGGTTTGTTTTTATTTCCCATATACTTTGATTTCTTCCTCCTTAAAACCTACGCTGTATTAACATTATGCAGCATATTATCTCACTTCATAACATGGAGATGAGCAAGCTGAAGTTTAAAAGAACTAGAGATATACCACTTCTTGTGTGTATGAAGGATCATGGCACAACTTCCTTTCATTCAAGTATGGTTATACATAATCAGCTGATAAAGTTCTTAGTTATATATGTAGAAATTACATAATTACAATGATAAAGTTGTTAGATTAATTAGATAGCCATATATAGTACTCAATTATTGTATTTGCTGTTGAGTTAAGGTTGCTGAAGACTAATCTATGGTTTCAACCTCCTTGACAATGGTGGTGACACCAAGTGCATGGCTGTCAGAGAATTGGATACCAAAGTAATAAAAAAGTCAAATAGATCAGTGACAATAACTGTTGAGGATAAGTCCTATTTATGCAAAGTCCTCAAGGAAGAGCTCACAAGCCTAGGAGAAAATAATTGGAGCGTCCTCTGATATCATTTTAACATCCTCCCCTGATTTCTTCATGATCTTCTTTATCCTTGCCAAGGGCAGAGAGTGGAGCCCTACCCTTCTGGATATCCCTTCACACAGTCATACTAAATATGCATCAGCTTGTTTCATATCTCTTCTACTTCACTACTGGGTGTTTTTGAGCTAACTTCACTTTTAATGGTTTATCAGATAAGCTATTGCAGTTCTCTTCATTGAATTGTTCCCTGTAAATGGTGTCAATGGAAGAGCATACACAAATGCATTTTTTAAGTGGCCTTGAAGAGTTTATGGCTTTTACTATATATTAAAACTATAAAATTTTAACCTCAATCAAAAAGAAGTAAAAGGGGTTTTGTTTTAATATTATTGTTGATAGAAATTATGCAGTGGGTTATACTAAAATGGAAATTAAAAAGTAAGGGGAAGAAAGAATAGTAGTGTCCATATGCAATAAAGTGTTGGGGTAATCAATTTGAATTGATAATTGTAGTATGGTTTTCTCATAATAAGACTGCCCTGTTGTGATGTTTGATCATTTCTCGTAATAGCATTAATGAGCAAAAATTTTGGTAGATGTGGATTGTTGTTACTTTATTCTTATATTTGGTTACCTTCTAAATATTAGTTCTTGAAATAGTGAGATTGGGTTATTGAGTTGACCACAGCACTGCAAATGGTATTTGACAATAAAACTAGAGCTTAGTTGCTTCAGTGGCAAGTGGAAGAAATAGAGAGCTTAAGGCTTAACAGTTGTGATTAAGAATGGCTCAGTTGTCACTTTGTTTTTCTGCATTAATAATTGTGATTATATAGTTAACCAATGCAAATTTTGTTGAAAATTTTCCCATATCTCCTGAATTTGAAATCGAAGAGATTGAGAAGAAAGAAAATGTAGGGTGTGGAAATAAACAAATAAATTTTTTACAAGTTATTTTGTCCTTTAAAAAAAATATAAAAATAAAAATTATACATATTTTAAAATTTACTGTAATGTTTTTTTCAAAATTTCTCGCACAATTATTAGTAGAAAGATATACTTACAAATTTATTTTAACACAGAAAATTACTTGCGAATATTTTTATAAGAAATTACTTGCAAGAAAATTATTTGTGAAATTTAAATTTGAAATAAAAAAGTATAGATTGTTTTTTAATTGATTTTTTGAAACGAAAAATTGCTGTGAATTTATTTGGACGAAAATTTGCTCTGAATATTTTCCATAAACAATTTGCATAAAAAATTTGGAAGAAATTTCTTTTGAATTTTTTAATTTCAAGATAACTAATTATCTTTACCGATTAAAATTCATAAGAAAAATGAAAAAAAAAA
>NW_014541980.1:108936-133061 GCF_000741045.1 Vigna radiata var. radiata | reverse complement strand
TAAAATAATAAAATTATAAAAGTATAAAATTATAAAATTATAAAATTATAAAATTATAAAACATTAAAATTATAAAATTATAAAATTATAAAAGTATAAAACAATAAAATTATAAAATTATAAAATTATAAAATTATAAAATTATAAAGTTGTAAAATTATAAAATTAAAATTATAAAATTATAAAATTTTAAAATGTTAAAATTATAAAATTATAAAATTATAAAATTATAAAATTATAAAATTATAAAATTACAATATTATAAAATTATAAAATTATAAAATTATAAAATTATAAAATTATAAAATTATAAAATTATAAAATTATAAAATTATAAAATTATAAAATTTTAGAATTATAAAATTATAAAATTATAACATTATAAAATTATAAAATTAATATGATTATAAAATTATAAAATTATAAATTATAAAATTAATATGATTATAAAATTACATATTATAATAATAAATAAGAAAAAGATAAGTTATCTGTGACATCATCAACTTAATAATCATGTCATCCAAAATTATGAAAAACTAGGAAATTAGTTAAAATTTAATAAATAAACATTTTGGTAAAAGAAACTATTCAAAGAAATTGCTTGTTTATCTGTTAATTCTATAGTCTTTTAATATGATTCAAGTATTTGATGAATTTAAGTCATTTTTAGAAGTTTTTTCTGTAATAATTTTTGTTTTTTTAACTTATATACAATTTAGTCATTTATATAGTTTGATTTTTTTTAGTACTGGTTAATTATTGTATTTCATTAATATGTTTTGTAATTTTACTTTATCTTGAAATTGAAGTATTAAATTATTGTGATGTTAAGATACTACCGGTTTCAACTGTACAAGTTGAATTTGCCTAAACTGGAGACACACACAGGTACAAATGAATGTAATGCTTTCAAACACAGAACATCTTTGAAACAACTCAGGTTTTATTGCATGCCCTGGACTTTTCATCTCTCAAAAAATGACTTCTCTGTCAAAAAGGAAACATAAAGAACAAGACAATACATAAAGAACAAGACAACACCTGGTTTGCAAAAATACTTCAAAACTTTTTTTTTTTTTTGTTTCAAAGTCTTTCTTTCAAACCCAACTAACAACTTAATTAATGAAAAACATGTAAATTGATACTAGCAAAACAGAGGAAAGGTGTTCCTAATCTCCTAATTAGGCTTCATCAGTGATTGGACCAGCAGCAAGAATCTCTTCTGTGAGGTTGTTGTTCTCTCCAATGTGGTAGTTAGTGAATGTTTCAAAATTTTTCTTGAACAATTTAGCCAGCTTCAGCAGTGTCTCCTTGTATGCTTGTTTGTCTGACCACTGAAATCAAACAAAAATTTCCAATCACCCAAAAGACTTTGAAAATGGAAAAGTAGTGGAAAACTATAAGAGTTGTAGCACCACCAACCGTGTTTTCAGGGTCTAGAATTTCCGAGGGTACACCATCCACTTCAGAGGGGATATGAAGTCCAAATATCTCAGTCTTGTTGTATTCGGCATCCAAGAGACTTCCAGAGTGAATGGCATCAATAATTTTTCTTGTATAAGACAGTTTAAGTCGACTTCCACAGCCATAGCTGAGTTTTGCACAAGCAAAAACCAAGTTAATTTTATTTCAACCCAAAGTGGTTTTTGAAAAGATTGTGATAAGTGTGTTGTTAACACTGTTGTTTAATTTTATATGTACTAAAACGCTTACCTTCCACCAGACCATCCTGTGTTAACAAGCCATCCAGTTGCACCATGGTTCTGCATTTTTTCAGAAAGCATGGCTGCATACTTGGTTGGATGTAGCATTATAAATGCTGCTCCGAAGCAAGCTGAAAATGTTGCTTGCGGCTCCTTTACACCCTCCTCTGTGCCGGCCACCTATAGTCCTCATAAAAATAAGAGCCAATGAGAGAGATTCAGAGGAAGCAATATTATCAAGATAGAATGTTTAAGTTATTCAAACATTACCAGAGCTGTGTATCCACTGATGAAATGGTACATGGTCTGTGACAGGCTCAGCTTACTCACAGGTGGAAGCACACCAAATGCATCACATGCCAAAAGAATCACATTCTTTGGGTGAGGACCAACACATGGTAATTTCACATTTGGAATGTACTCAATTGGATAAGCTGCACGAGTATTTTCTGCAACATGAAAAAACAGTATTATATTCATCTAGCTATCGACAAGGTCTATTCTATTGTAATTGATTTATAACTAACTACTTATCATGTTCTTATGCTCCACTTATTCCTGTAATTTAGTCCACTTTATTGTTTATTCTCCAAATAAAGTTCAAATCAAATGAACTAGTCTGGATTTGTTAAGTTCTATCCTTATCCATACATATTAGTAGTTTAATAATCAGCCTCTTTTATTTGCAGGAGTTGACCTCAGATATTGGATTTGCATTATGAGTCAGAGATATCTTGCAAGCACACATTAAGTAAACCATTAATTTGATATGACCAAGTCACAACTACCAAGTCATTACGCACCTGTAACTGATCTGTCAGAATAATCAACTTCACGAAAATGGTCATCAAAGACAACATTCTCCAGAACTGACAACCAAGTGAATAATAAAAATGTGTCAAAATTGGTGAAGTGAAAGATGAAGAGATGTTAAAGTAGTCTTAGATTAATAAAAGGTAACACCTGTGCCAAATTTGATGGCGTTCCAGATGTCAGGCTCGTTCTCCTGAGAGAGATCAATGCATTTGGCGTAGCAACCCCCTTCAATGTTTGAGACACCACTCTCACTCCAACAGTGTTCATCATCTCCAATTAAATACCTATTATGATCCGTGGACAGAGTGGTCTTTCCAGTACCTAATATGAACAATTGCAGAAAAAAGGTCCATTAATTAATACTGCAAATAAAATCCATTTCTGGTATATGAAAGTTGTGCGTAACAAGACAGGTATATCTGGTTCTAACACTTATTTGTTGATCCAACAGAGTTATACCTGAGAGTCCAAAAAAGAGAGCAACATCCCCAGATTTTCCCATGTTGCAGCCAGAGTGTAGGGAGAGGATTTGGCGCTTAGGCATGAGATAGTGCATGACACTAAAGAGTCCCTTCTTCATTTCCCCAGCATACTGTGTCCCAAGGATGACCATTTCCTTCCTTGCAAGATTAAGATCAATGCTAGTGGAGGATGTCATGTAGTGAGTGTAACGATTGCAAGGAAACTGCCCAGCATTGTATATAGTGAAATCCGGTGTGCCAAAGTTTTCTAGCTCTTCAGGAGTTGGTCGAATGCACCTGCATGTCAAGTAAAACTATATAGCATACACATTTTTGCAGATTCACTTCACTCTTTCTTTATATTCTGGGGACCATTTCATATACTGACTAAATTAGAGCTGTTAATGTCAAGATACTTAAAAAATGTTATCCACTTATTTTCACTTGCATCGTTCTCACATCTCTCTTACTTTTCATATTAAAACAAGAAAAGTACCCTAATTTTTAATATATTTTTTTGTGGTTGATTCTGGAAACATTGACTTCTGATTGTGTTTGGCAAAATTAATATATAGAACAAAAAGGTCGGTGTGGCGGTGAAGTATTCTTTTGCTTGTATACAGTCGTCACTTACATGTTATGCATGAACAAGGAATGGTAAGCTCTGGCGGAGACAATCCTGACTTTGATTTTGTTCTCTGGGTCCCAGTTCAAGAATTGGTCATTCACGAAGACCTGAAAATTAGGGTTTTTTTTAGAATACTATATTGATTGCCTTCCATACTTAGATAACATAATTCCAAACTGATGAGAAACATATTATAATATATAAGCAATGGGTGGAAATCAACTATACCAAAAGACAGATAAATTGCTCAGAAGAAACTCTTATGCTCACACAAGAAATTCCAGAGATGATACGTAAATTATGTCTAGTGAGACAAAAACACATGTGATGCACCGTATTTGTTAAGACTGAAAATGAAATGGTGGGTGAAAGGTTTTCACGGCTGATATATATATCTATCTATATATATATATATATATATATATATATATATATATATATATATATATAAAGGAAGTTCATGTTGCTATAAATTTTTTGTATTATTTTATAAGTTACAAATTGAGCAATAAAATTTACAATTTTCAAAACTTAATAATCATTTAATCCATAATATTTAACAGAATATAATTTCAAGATGACGACTTGGAATTTTCTAGGGTTGTAGAGACACCTTCTGGAAATGAGATAACAAAAGGTGAAATATAAAATAAGAGATGTTTAAAAGTCATAATTCATTTTAGAAAAATCTAACATTTGCCCTTTTAACAAATGACAACAGGTTGCATTCCTAGTCATCACCACCTCAAATAGATTGTATAAACCCACAAAATAAGACCAATTGCAGTGACAACTTATTTTCATTTTTTAACATGGTTATTTGTGCATGCCATACAGAAAAGAAGATAAAAAGAAAGAAAACAGAAGAGTAATGACCTTGTCCAAAGAGTTCAGATAATCAACTGCTCTTTCCCTGTTCACCATGAAACTGTGCTCGTCCATCTCAATGTTGGGGGAACCCCTTCAAAGTACAATAATACAAAGATAAATCATATTACAAAATATAAACAGTTAAAAATGTTTAACACCATGTCACATATATATGTAATGTGATGAACAATACTTACTTTCCCCACCAAAGCTCATTCTCAGTAAGTTCGTCCTTCACCACACGCTTGTCTCTAGGGCACCGACCCGTCTTTGCCCCAGAAAGCGTAGCCAATGCTCCGGTTGAAGTGAGGAACGATCCTTTCTCATACTTTATTGCTTGTTCATAAAGTTCTGTCAAATTAATTTTTTTTTACCATAATGAAATTAAATTAGATTACTCAACTCTTCATCATTAATTAGTATAGGCAACGTTTTTATACCAAGGGAATGCAGGTTTTGAAAGAATTTATGCAGTAGTTTTTTAAGTGTATAACAAAGAAACTGCGTAATGGAATCCTAATTCTCTTTGAATCATAGAAAAGAAAGTATAGAATGTTTAAGAGAAGAAAGAAAACCTGCGGGGGAGAGGTTATAGAGGACATGGGTGAACTTCAAGGCACTGTCGCTGACAGCAATGGTGGGTGCGGCTGTATGACGATGGTGGGGAACATGTGCAACCCTTGACCCTTCGAATCTTCTTGCTGGGTCACCCTTCACCACCTTCGGTCCACTTCCTCTTGTTAGAGAAGCCAAAGATGCACTGCATGCATGCATGCATGCATGTCAACATATATAACTTTCAACCAAATAAACTATTATCACAAACTAATAATATGAAGGTACGTAGAAACATCACCTGATGGACTCTAGCTGCATTTTGCTGCGTTCTTCATCAGAAAGAGTGAGGGTAGTGGTTGGCTGCGAATTCCCTCTGGGAGTGGAGGGTGCAGACCTCTTCCTCTGCAACGAGTGAAGCTCGTCAATTGTTTGAACCCTCACTGTTGGACGATTACCTTCTTCGTCATCGTGATTTCCAACCTTTGCAAGCATCTCACTTGTAGGCATCTTCTTCTTCTATTAAAAAAATATTGTATCATTAAAACCTCAAAAAACATTCGTAACAGTGCACGAAAAATACAGGTACCTGACTAGAACAAAGAAAGAGGTTGCGTGTAAGTGCGAAATAGAGATGAAGGATGTTGTTGTGATGGGAGAATGTGTTGTTGAGTGTGGGTTATATAGGGTAGGGTGTGGTCAATGATCCACGTGTAGCTGAGAGAATCATGGTTTGATCATATCTCTAGGGTCACGCTAGAACAATTCAAAATCTCATTATACGAAGAATAGGACTCTGATAATCTTATGCTACTCATCTCTCCACCCTAACGTTGCACGCAACTGCTTCCACGTACTTCATGTCAGCTAATTTAGTTGCGGAGAACAACCTATATTTTCGTTTACTCTTATTCAAGGGATTTCTGTTGACTAATATTTTTGTGTTTAGAAATATTTTTCACATGGTTAATTACTTCAAGTATGTTTTACAGGTAGTGCTTTTAAACACCAGTTTCTTAAATTGAATGTCTTTATTTTTATATTTAATTATGATATTAATTTACTTTTTCCTCCCTTGAATTGAAACCTCGCTATTTTCCTAAGTTTCTTTTTCTAGAAAAATTACTATATTTATAATGTCAAATTTAATTTATAAAAAGAATAAAAGATTAAAATTTCGTAAGTTAGTTTAAGATCAGGAAGAAAATATAATTTCAATTTTTTCTTGCTTTCCATACATAACCGTCAGTGTCTTTCCATTTCAATCTTTGATGGTTGTGGGAAAGAGGTTGCCGCATTGTCTTTAAAAAAGAAAATTCTATATGAACACGATCAATTTTTTTTACCCCAATTTAAAACTTAATAATAAAAGTTAATGCTTTTACTTTTTCATTTATTTATTTTATATTTATATTTTAAATTAAAATATAGTTTTATTGTGCAGAGTAAAAATGGGAATGTCCATGTATCATCACCCTTGATTAAATTTAAAAGAATCATTTAATACTTTCTAAATTTATATAGGTTCACGCACAAAAATAATAAATAAAAGCATTCATTTCAAATAAATCACAATATTTAAAAGATTATCTTTTATAAATTTATTTATTTATTCATGTGTTTGTTGATTGAAAACCGGGGAACAGTGGAACCATATATACTACCGTTTGTATGCGAAAACACAAAAGATCCTATATAATATTAATGTATTATATATGAACCATGATACTTTCACATTTAATAGAAATTTATTTAATAAAATTTTATACCAACTTTAGATTCACTATATTACTGTAAAGTGCTCTTTCTCTCTCTAATTTTTTTTTAAATATTTTTCTCTTTAAAAAAAATCTCCTTTCTTTTCAATTATATCTCTAATACTTTTTTTTTCTATTTTTTTCCTTATCATATTGTTAAACGGACTTCAAAATAAGTGAGGAGTTGGGAAACTTTTCTATTTGATTATATTTTCAGACGAATTAAGTTTTCATTCATTCTCTTTCTTTCCTTTTCTTTTCTTTTTTCCTTATTTTGTTATTGGAGTTGGTTTAAAAAATTGACCTCTTAACATATTTTAACATATAAAACTTTGTAGTGTTTGAATACCTTATTCTATATTGGAATAGTTTTATCGTTTGAATTTTTGAAAATTTCTTTTGAAGATACGCGTTACATGTCAGAGAAGTTATTATGATTTTGATAGAAATGTATTTCTTATATAGATTTTTTGAATTTGATGTAACTATAAATATGTAAGATTGATTTTGAAATAAGTAAAGAATAATGTTTTAATAAATCATGATTTTGGATTGATATATAATTTAGAAGTTGTTATTAAAAGGCTTCCGAAAAGTTTTTGAAAATTGATTTAATTAGTTATATATCAAGGTTTTTTCTGACACTTTTGCTCAAATGGAGAATTTTTAGCCAAGTAATAGAATAAAGATTTGAACATTGTTCTTAGTCTTATTTTTACTCAAGTAAAAATAGAGTTGAAAATCAACTTTACTTTTGATCATGTTTTCACTTAAGTGAAGAAATTTTCTCTCAAAACAAAAATAACACTTTCTTTTTAATATTTTTAGCAAATTGAATATCTATATTTTTATATATAAAAATGAATATTTATTTTTTATTTGTAGTTGTCTTTAACAACTTATATTATATGACAATGCTTACTGAAACCAGTGAAATTTGTATCAGCGATTCAACACACATTCTATCATATATTCAACTTATAAAATGAATATAAATTGAGTAACAAATAAAAGCGGACATCAAGACTAATATCTATCAATACTTAGTAAAAAAATATTATTACTCGTTATATGATTTTTTTTTTGACAAATTATAAGCCTTCATACAATTTTTTTTAAACAAAACTGCAAATCATTCTTATTTTTGTAGACAAAATCCCAAACTTTTGTGCAATGTTTTTAACAAAAACTACAAACATTTTCATATAACTTTTGTGACAAAAATTGTAAACCTTCTCATACAATTCTTTTTTTTTTTTTTTTTCAGAAATTACAAACCTTCTGCAAGACTACAAATTTTCCAAAGACACATAAATACCCAAATTCCCATACACCTAAAAGGCATATTAAGTTGTGATAATCTCTCTTGAATCAACTCTTACTTTTATAATCACTAAAGAACTAACACTTTAAGATTTAAAGCATATTGGCATGGGAATGAAATTATCTATTTCTATTATATTATATCTTTCTTTTTCTAATCTTATAACTAAATGAATTTTATTTTGTTAAAAAATATTAAATACTAATCAAACATGTTTATGTGAATGTAATTCCTGAATTTAGTATTCTAAAGAATATAATTTCTGGAAATACAAAATAATGAAGCGAAACAAAGGTGCCTAGGTCTTGTTTGAAGTGAGATAATTCAGATTTCGTTGAACAACCTTATTTCACGCTGAATTCATTCCTCAGAGTTTCTTGTACAAGAGCCAATGATGATCAGTACAGTCGAATAAGATCAAAATTATTTTATTTTTATACCCAGACAATACAATTATATAACTAGTTAAAGTTTTTGGTCCTATTTTTTTACAAAATTAACTATTTTATATGTTAAAGGAATTGATTTCTTTTTCACATATAATGATACAAAAACTCGCTCGTTTTAAAGAAATGAAATAGTAATGTCAAAGACTAGAAAAATAAATTTATAGAAATTAAAATAAAAGTGGCTCTTATATTTAGCCAAGTAAAATATTATTTAACCAGTGAATTGAGAAAAAAAAAAAAACTAGTAACACATGATTCACTGATAGAATAAATTCATTACATCACATAAAAAGAAAATAGCTTGTAAAGAAAGTTCACAATGTTGAATGAAACAATCTTGACCTTCAAGTTGCCATCATTAAATATATAATGGGAAATTATTTTATACGTTTAAAGTAAATATGATGATTAAGAAAATAATTTATGTATTTATAAAAAGAAAAAAAAAATAAAGGATATAATTATAAGATTCAAAAAGAGAAACTAATTATCCATTATACAAATATCTATAAAAGAATATTTAAAGTGATGTTCATGGTCATCTACATTCTCTTTCTGCACATGTATATATTGCAGTCAGGGGTGTTAACAAAATGATGAAGGTGAAGTTTTGATGATGTCCAAATCAAGTCAAAATTTATTAAAGATTCATGAAGAGATTTATTTTTTGTTATTAAAAGCTTTTGTAATAATTGTAATTTAAATGTTTAGGACTTAGATTTGTACTAGGTTTTGACTCTTGTACCTTCATACTTTATATTTGCTGTTCAGAATAAAAAACGCACGGTTTTAATCGATTAAATCAAGTATTAATCGATTAAAACGTTATAAGTGCTGAAAACTCAACTGGTATGGAAATAATCGATTAATACCTATTTTAATCGATTAATCTTGAGAAATAATCGATTAAAACTAGTTGTTGGAGTTTTCTGGTTTTTGAAAACTAGTCGTTGTACTCATTTTAATCGATTAACATTAATATTAATTGATTAAATGCGTTAAATGGCCAGTTACGAAGAATTAAAGAGTTTTTGCTTGAGTTTATATATAGGCTCTCTTTATTCATCAATAGAAACTCTTCCCTTGTGCTAAAACACTCAAAACTCTTTGAGAAGTGTGTTCTCTTGCTTAGCTAAGGAAACTCTTGTCTGTGGTGCTGGTGTATTGCTACTACGGTGACAGAGGAATAACTGGTTCATCCTTGGTGTGTCTGAGGAGGTGTGTGGAAAAGGATCATCCTTCGTGAAGTATTCGGAGGAGGTGTTTCATCCTCCGTGAAGTATTCAGAGGAGGTGTCTCATCCTTTGTGAAGATTCAAAGGAGGTGCAAGTTCATCTCTTGTGGTATCAAGAGAGATGATTTCTAAACTTTTACAAATTGTTTCTTTGTGAATGTAGTTTGTAATTGTTTTGTGCTTAGTGAACTGTTTATCTTGATTTGAGATAAGCGACTGGACGTAGGATTGGTAAGATCTGAACCAGTATAAAAATCATTTGTGCAAATTTCTCTCAACCTTACTCTTTTATTTATACTTATTATTTGCGTAGTAAGATAAATTGAGTAGAAATTAAAAGGCACGCGTTTGTATTAAAAACCCTCTTGGTTTGTTATTCCACGTTATCCATTCCGCTGCAGCCGCTCTGACAATTGGTATCAAAGCTCGATCAATAGACCACCTCTATTCACAAGTGAAAACTATGCATTCTGGAAGGTTAGAATGCAAATTTTTATTGAGTCTATTGATTGTGAGATTTGGGATGTTATTGCATCTGGTTCATCTGTTCCTACTAACAATTTGCAGGAACCAAAGCCCTGTGTTCAGTGGGCTGCTGAAGAAGAGGAAAGGTTTCAAAACGATGTAAAAGCTCGTAATATTATTTCATCTGCCTTGACCGTTGATGAGTTTTACATGATATCTATTTGTAAGACTGCTCAAGAAATGCGGAAAGTGCTGAGAGTAACCCACGAAGGTATAGATGATGTGAAGAGAGCGAGAAAGAATACCTTGATCCAAGAATATGAAATGTTTAGGATGAAGCAAGGAGAAAGAATACCAAACGTTCAGAAACGCTTCACAAACATCGTTAATCATCTCATTGGACTAGGTAAGTGTTTTGAAAATGATGAACTTAATATAAAAATTTTGAAATCTTTAGACAGGTCGTGGCAACCGAAAGTGACTGCAATTTCTGAGTCACAAAATCTCAACACAATGACTATGGCGGCATTATTTGGAAAGTTAAGAGAGAATGAACTTGACCTTGGAAGACTAGATGAAGAAGAAGCAATGGCAAAAACAAAGAAAAAGAGTATAGCCTTAAAATCTGAGGTAGAAAGGAGCAAAAGCAAAATAGAAGATGAAGACTCAGAAGAGGAAGAAAATTTGAGACTCGTGATAAAAAGGCTCAACAGATTCATGAAATCAAAAGACAAAGGAAGATTAAAATTTGAAAAAAAAGAAAATCAAGGATCTTCCTCACACTATAAATGTTATGGTTGCGGAGAAAGGGGACACTTAAAAGCGAACTACCCAAATCAAAAGAAAGAGGTAAAAAAAAAGTTCTTCAAGAGAAAGAAAGCCTACATCGCATGGAACGATACAATGAAACAATTTATGATTTGAGCGAATCTGATGAAGAGGCAAACATTTGTTTAGTGGCAGACGACGACGTTGGAAGCCAAGTAAGTACATCTAGCGATTATGATAATTATAGTCAATATAGTGAAAGTGAATTGCATGAAACTTATGCTGCTTTACTTGTAGAATCTGAAAAATTAGATAAAGCTCATAAGAAATTGAAAAAGAATTTTAAAAATTTAAAATTAAATTTTGAAAATATTTCTGAAGAAAATAAAAATTTAAAATCATAATTTGAAAATATTCTTGAAGAAAATAAAAATTTAAAATTAAATTTTGAAAATATTTTTGAAGAAAATAAATATTTGAAAAATAAAGTTTTATTTTTTGAAAAGGGTAAATTTACTAGTAGTGATGAATGTGCATTTTGCGGAAATTTTAAGAAACTGGTAGAACACACAACCTTAGGAGAATGTAGTAAAATTAATGAAAAAAAGGTTGTGAAAAATAAGTATGTTCCTAAAATTAAAAATAAGCATAATAATAGAACCCGTAGAACATGGGTAGAAAAAGGAACAACTTATAGGAACACAAACTTTATATCATGCTTTTATTGTATGAAAAGAGTCATACCTCAAATAAATGTAAAATTAAGCATTTTGGTGTTCCAAGTGGTAGATATGTTTGGGTTGAAAAGTTATTTCATTCCAAGCATTTTTAAATTTTAAATTTACAATTTAAACTGTTTTTGATTTAATTTTTTTTTTAAAAAACATTTAGAAAATTTTTATTCCAAGCATGTTGTCTTTGATAAAATTGTGGACCTTGAGGCAAACCTCGAGTCAATTGAATTAGATGCAGGTAATAATGAAGACTTGCAGAAAACAACAAAAGAAGAGAAGAATGATGACAATCCTCAAGACGAAGAGTGGAGACATTTCTAAAGGGGTAACATTAGAAGAGATCTATGATTTTTAGAAATCTCTTAGGATTGCATTTTTGATCCATTTTGTGCATTTTTGAAAATTTAGCCATATTTTTTTGTATGCTTTAAAATTCCTATCTTATATATATTTGTTTTAAAAAAAATCTCTTTATCCTAAAAATTATATGCTTTAAATCTCCTATCGTGTATGTTTAAATGAATCTTTAAATTTGAAATATATTTAGCTCATATGCATACATGCTTTTATTAAGGGGGAGTATTATCTCAGGGGGAGACATGTAACACAACTTTTTAATTATGATAAAAAAGGGGGAGAAAATATTAAAAGCTTATTATTATTCTCTAATGATCTTTTCTTCCATAAGTTGTGTTTTTACTCAGATTATTACTAAAAGCTTTAATTCAGAAGAGTTTTTGATCATCATAAAAAAGGGAGAGAATGTTAGCAAAATGATGAAGGTGAAGTTTTGATGATGTCCAAATCAAGTCAAGATTTATCAAAGATTCATGAAGGTCCTTTGAAGACTTATTTTTTGTTATTAAAAACTATTGTAATAATTGTAATTTAAATGTTTAGGACTTAGATTTGTAGTAGATTTTGACTCTTGTACCTTCATACTTTATATTTGCTGTTCAGAATAAAAAACATACGGTTTTAATCGATTAAATCAAGTATTAATTGATTAAAACGTTATAGGTGCTGTAAACTCAACTAGTATGGAAATAATCGATTAATAACTATTTTAATCGATGAGCTAATCGATTAATCTTGAGAATAATCGATTAAAACTAGCCGTTGGAGTTTTTTGGAATTTGAAAACTAGTCTTTGTACTCATTTTAATTGATTAACATTAATATTAATCTATTAAATACGTTAAATGGCTAGTTACGAAGAATGGAAGAGTTTTTGCTTGAGTCTATATATATGCTCTCTTTATTCATCAACAAAAACTCTTCCCTTGTGCTAAAACACTCAGAACTCTTTGAGAAATGTGTGCTCTTGCTCAGCTAAGGAAACTCTTGTCTGTGACGCTGGTGTATTGCTACTACGGTGATGGAGGAATAACTGGTTCGTCCTTGGTGCGTCTGAGGAGGTGTATGGAAGAGGATCATCCTTCGTGAAGTATTTGGAGGCGGTGTTTCATCCTTCGTGAAGTATTCGGAGGAGGTGTCTCATCCTTCGTGAAGATTCAAAGGAGGTGTAGGTTCATCTCTTGTGGTATCAAGATAGGTGGTTTCTAAACTTTCACAAATTGTTTCTTTGTGAATGTAATTTGTAATTGTTTTGTGCTTAGTGAATTGTTTATCTTGATTTGAGATAAGTGACTGGACTTAGGATTGGTAAGATCCAAACCAGTATAAAAATCATTTGTGCAAATTTCTCTCAACCTTACTCTTTTATTTATATTTATTATTTGCGTAGTAAGATAAATTGAGTAGAAATTAAAAGGCACGCGTTTGTATTAAAAACCCTCTTGGTTTGTTATTCCACGCTAACCATTCTGCTGCAGCCGCTCTGACAAGGGGAAACAACATCAGTTATTTTCGTCCATAGGCAGCAGTTCCTGAACTAAGGCATATATAGGCGAGGCAAAAAGTCTACCCTTTTATGCCTCGGTTTAGAACCCAGGCAAAAAGACATAGGATTTTGCCTCAGGTCAAAGGTAACTGAAGTAGTAGGATTTTTGTTTTTTTTTTGTTTTTTTTTGAATGACTTTATGCCTCAGTTCCTTCTAAATCGAGGTAGTATCGCAGACTTTACTGCCTCGGTTGGGACCTGAACCGAGACAATAGAGTGTTTTTTGTTTTTCTTTTTCGCCAGACTTTCTGCCTAACTTGTTGCCTTAACCGATGCCATAAAGGACTTTCTGCCTCGGTTATAGTCACAACCGAGGTGTATTCCCCTGTTTTTGTTTTTAAGAACAGGTCCGTTTCTGCAACATTTCCATCTATAGAAACAAACCTGCATATATTTTATAACCAAAATAGTCTAGAACAATCCAGAAGCAGATATTTTCAATAAAAACTATATTAAAACATAAATTCATTCAATGTAATCATAAATAAACTTCTTAGAAGCATAAATCAACTTCTTAGAAGCATAAATCAGTTCAATGTACTCATAAATGAACTTTGAAGCATAAATCAATCCAATGTACAAAGTTAAACTAATAATAATGTACAAAGCATAAGTCAACTTAGAAGCATAAAGTTATAACTTACTATATCCTAATATCTACTACATACTATTATACAATTGAATTAGATATTTAGCCAGTATTTTCCTGATGAGTTTAAGTGACCTCTCTAGAACTAAAGTAGTCAAATTGAGTCTTTGCATAAAAAATAATTATTTCAATTAGTGTATATGAAATCTAAACTATAGAGAAAATAAAATTCAAACCAAAATATTACCGTTTCTCATCCACTGGTAATATGTGCACGAATAATGGTCATCATCCAATACATGATGTAGTAACCACACTCATATGACCCAATTTGTCTATTACACTACAATATATCATCATAATTATAAAATGTTAAGTAACATCATTGGAATGTTAGAAAATGTAACAAAGTATGGACTAAAATACCAAACCTTAAGGGCCATCCATGTGTTAACACTCTAACAAGTGTACCAAATCATATAAAGTAATATTAAAACAGTAAGTCCGAGTATCGTCTCACAAAGGACTCTTAGGCCTAAACGTTCTTGTGATGATTTGACATCGTAAGACTTGAATAAACAATAATTTGAGTTTTAAATGCAAAACAAAAATTAAAAATGTATGCAAAGTTTGATCAATTGACAGTTGAACGATATGGATGAATAGTATTGTTGGGGTTTACGGTTTCATCCTAATCCACTCTCAAATATCTACTATTCTTACTAAATTCGACTTTGTTATCAATGTTCATGCCACTTTCTAATTTACCCTAATCCCAATGTCTTGGTGAAAAGAGCCTACTCCTAATCACTAGTTTACTATGTCTAGTCTCCCTAGCAATTATTCATGTATTACATTTGCACAAAAGCTTTAGGCAATTGATCATCCTATTCATATGTCTAGGTAATATTGCTATCAAGAGAATTCCCTCATGTTTTTGAATAATGTCTTAAACAAAGCATGAAATATAACAGAGGAAAAACTCAAACAATTGATAAACAAAGCATATGAATAAAGTAAGAATTCAATATAAGAGAGTTTCAAATAGGATTACATCGTTCCCAACAACAAAGGAGTTTAGTTCACCATAATCATGGTGAAACTAGATGAATTGAATGGAAAATATGGAAAAGATGACCCTAGAATTTATATATCGGAGCTTTCGCATCCGAAATCCGCCTCCAAGGTGTGTGGAGTGGGTTTTTGCGTCCTTTCTACCTGTTAAGCCCCTAACAAGTGTACCAGATCGTTATCAAGTAATATAAAATGGGTAAGTCCAAGTATCGTTTCCCAAAGGATTCTTAGGCCTTAACTTTCGTGTAAACCAATCGCATAAGACTTGAGAAAAGAGTTAAGTTTCAGTTTTGAATGCAAAGAACAAAAGTAAACATGCAAATGCAGTGAATCAATTGGCTAGAAAAGACTATGGATGAATGGAGTTGTTGGGGTTTACAATTTCATCTTATCCACCCTCTTATATCTACTCTTCTTATCTNCTTNGCTTATTTATCANATTGTNATGCAAANTTTCTTAGTCTACCCTAAACCCAATCTCTTGGCAAAAAGAGCCTATTACCAATTACTAGCTTGCTATCTCTAGCCTCCCCTAGTAACCAATAATGCATGATAAACAGAAGCAAAATACAATTGATCATCCTACCCCTATCTCTAGGTGGTATTAGCATAATCAAGGAATTTCCCCCAGTTCCTGACATTACTGTACGTCTCCGTATCAATAAAGACAAACAACATTTACCGAATGAGTTAAATGATAAAAGCATTAAGCAAAGGTAAGGAACCCAACAATTGATAAAGATAAGCATATGCAAGCATATAAATAAGATAGGAATTTTGATATAAGAGAGTTTCAAAAGATTACATTGTTCCCCAACAACCTAGGGTTTAGTTCACCATGAACATGGTGAATCTAGATGAAAAATAATGAAAGAATGGAAGAATAAACCCTAAAATTGGTAGATTGGAGCCTAAGCATCCAAGGAACCTCCTCCAAGGTGTGTAGAACAACTCTGGACGTCTCTGCTGGCCAAAAGATAACAAAATCTAAGCCAAATAAAAACAGATAACCGCTCAACGCCTAAGTGAACCGCTCAGCGGTTTGCCTCTTTATCGCGCCACTGCTCAGCGGTTAGTTTTACCGCTGAGCGATTTACCTCTAGCCGCTCTGACCGCTCAACGCTGATTTTGGCTGCTGAGCGGTTCTTAGACTCTTCTTTTATTTCCTTTTTCTTCCTCTTTCTTGAGTCTAAGTCCATCCTAATTCACTTCCAGCTTCAATTCTCATCAAAACCCTACAAAACAATGCAAAAACAAACATAATACCTCTAAAACCAACTTTTGACTCTCTAATGACTCAACCAAGTGTTTTACTTGATTTTAAGCTCATTCTAAGCCACAAAGGGTGTGTTTCAATATCATATTTAAGCATGAAAATAACGGTTTTTAGACCGTTATCACAACCCCAAACTTAGAACTTTGCTTGTCCTAATGCAAACAAGACAAAACTTGGCTTTCCACTTCTTCATCAAATAGCTCGACATTTTCAAAACTCATTTTTCTCATGACAAGTTATTATTCAATTCAGATTATCAGTGGAATCCTATCAAGATGCATGCATGCTTTCAATCCAATTCAGTTCACATAATCAAATATTATCCAACAGATGTTTTATTCATGAATGATCAATCCACTAAGCATAAATGTAAAGATGGATTTCAACAATTCTCACCAAGCAAGTGTTTCACTCAATCACTCAAGTGTTTAGGAGGACACTCCACCCTCAACTATTCACATGTCACATAAAACAAAATTGCCCTTCATCTAAAACAATCAACATTCTTACATGCAAATGTCATCACAAGGACTTCTCTAAGGCTTGTAATGAGGTTGGGCTAACAAGAAAAATTGGTTTTTCTAGATCACAAAATCCTTGAGTTAAGAGAGTTATTCTAACATTCAAAGTTCAAGTACAAACTCTTTTTTTTTTCACCAATCTCACTAATTCCCAACTTCTTCCCCTTTTCTTTTCAATGAGCTCATCTTTCATGCTTTTTTATTTCTTCTTTTTCTTTTCTCATGCATTTTTCTTTTTCAACCCTTGAGCTCAATACTTTTCTTTTGCCTTTCCCCCAAACAACCTCAAACTTGAACCTTTTCAACACATACAATTATTCTCAACCCAACTCAAGGTAATTAATTCAAAACAAGGGTTTTCATCCTATTTAAGGCTAAGGTTCAAAAAGGGTATAATATTTTAATCACTTTGGGTAAAAATTTGGCTAAGTAAGGGCTTTCAAACATGGCCTTGATCATATGACATAAACAAGCAATTCAATCAACTATCAAGATTCAGGCAATATCATTCATGCTTACCTGTGAACAATTCATATATCGATGAAAACTCTGAAGCTCAATACCTCACACATCATTCATGAATCCTGCTTAGCATCATAATCACAATCATAAATCACAACACATCTGTTCACATAGTTAGTGAACCATTCACCTGGATATCAATATGCACATAGTTTTAATCATCAACCACATTCAATCATCATCGAATAACTCATCATGCAATATAATCATCAAACCATTATCAGAACCAGTGTACAAGCCAACCATAGACACAAAAATAAAATTCAACCTATTCTAAAAATTCAAAGTACAAAAGAAAAAGAAAAACCCCTGCCCAAGTGCTGGCATCCATCAGTAGATGCCCTATCAGTCCATGTCCTCATTTGAGTCATACTCCTCACCCTTCTGTGCATCCTCAAAGTCATCATCCTCCTGATCATCCTCATCTATGCTTGGCGCTCCAGCTGCTCCAGACCCACTACCCTGTGCCTGCTCCTAAGGCCAAGCCATAGTATTATGGAACTTGTCCATAGTCCACTTGTGCACTAGTGGTGTGTCATACAATCCTATAATCATCTCAGCACTAGCTACCTGCCCTCTGCAGAGAGACTCCATCCTAGCCTCCATATACATGTCCCCCATATGGAAAGGCTCAGCGTGCTGCGCTGGTGCATTTGCAGGTGCATCCTCCTGCTAAGCTGCTGCTCTCCTAGGAAGTCTCCTAGGAACTACTCCGGTTGGCTCGTCACCTCCAAAAAATTGACGATAGTAGGAGGCATCAATAGCCCTCCTCGACCTCTCATAAGGTGGAACTGTAGTGTCCACCCCAGCCTGCTAGCACAAGTATGTGATCAGGGGCGAATGTCACAGTGGTGTCCTGCTACTAATAGTAGTAGCGCAGCTCTGAATCTCGTTGGCGATGATCTCACCAACATTAACATCCATCTACCTCAGTATGCAGTAGGTGAAGAGAACTTGACGCATAGTGATGTCAGAGACATGGGAGCATGGATGTATGTTGGCATGAGTGAATGCCATCCAGTATTTCGCCAGGGGAGCCAAATCCGCTCTAATGAAGTTGACTGGCGCTCCATTAGGGTTCCTCTGAAAGTGTCTCCTAGGGATGCACATCACCCTCTTGATGTCTTCATAATCCCTGTACTCCCCTGTAAGAGCATCATACCTACATGATGGAATCCTGTCTCATGTAGTCATCTTTTTACATTTCATTGTATTTGTAGCTTAGCGTGAAAGGAGCTTGGGTCACTATAAATACCCAGNCCTTCATTGTATTCCTTACTTTTGAGATTAATGAGAATTGAGATTTCTGAAATTAAAACCATTCTCTCTTGAAAGTCATAGGCTAGAGAGTCCAAAGACTCCCTCTAGCCACCTTCCAAGGCACACAACCTTCATTTTTCATTTTCCATTGTTCACNGTGCTCTCTCTCCTCCACGACACATCATCCTCCAATCCGGTTCAGCCACGTAGCGCCTCGTCAGTCGCTGAATCACGCCTTCATTCCTAAGCGAGTCATCAGGAGCTCGCGTCATTTCCTCCTTCACACTTCAGGAGAGCGTTTCACTCTCACTCTCGAGAGTTTTCATTTTCTCCAGCCCTTCTTCATCACCGAACCACTCTCCAACCACAGATCCACCATTGTTGCTTGTTATTACTGGTTTTCCACCATTTCCACCGGTTATCCTCTTCAAACCCTAGGTTTCTTCATCACTTCCACTGCTCCTTCGATTTCCACCGATTGTTTTCCATTTCCTTTCGATTAAAAGCCTTTCCACCGATTGTTCTTCATTATTCACCAATCAATCGTTATTTTGAACCGATTAATCGATTCATTTTGCGTCTCTTAGGGTTTTTCATGTTCTTCTCTGATTTTAGGGTTCGTAGATTCAAATCCTCTCTAGTTCTAGAACGTGGTTTGTCTCCTAGGGTTTCCTAGAGTTTCTTCTGATTTCTCTCTCGGTCAAAAGGTTCTTCAACATTCCGCTGCATCTTCTCTTCCGGAGAAAGCTTCAAGGAGCTCGCGATGCTCGTACGGTCATCTCCTTGGAGCCTTCTTCCATCAAGTGGTAGTCAGAGCAAGGTTGCGTCCTCGCGACAAAGCTAAGTATCTCTGTCTCTATCTCTGATTTTGTTTTTCACAGTTTCGTGTTTTCTTGTTCGCGTCTTCTTTGATTCTGTTTCATGTTTTCTTGATTTGGTTTTGTATTTGTTTCATTTGATTCTGAATATCTTGAGTATCTTGTGCTATTTTGCTTCATTTGCTTCCGCGTTGTTCATAATTTTCCTTTTATGTCTTGATCTGGTTTAGTTGTGTGTTTTCTCTGTGTGAGTTTCGTGTGTTGTTGTCTTGAGTATCGTCATATCTGTTTAGGTTTCCAAATTCTGATAAGGTTGCTTGATCTGTGCTTGTTGAGTTTTGAGTCATTGATATTTTCATTTTTATTTGGTCAAAATCTGATTTGAGTCATTTTATTTTTTAATCAGTTTCTGTTTTGTCAAGTCATGTGCAATCTTCATTGTTTTAATTTGTCACAAAATTTTGAGTAATCAGCTGCTTATTGCTTTGTTTTGTGCATCAAGTGAATCTGGAATTGTAAGAGCATTCTGTCCATCATCAAAAGAGCTGTGAAATTCATTGGAATGAGCTTGATGGAAAGTGTACAACCATATCTCGTGCTTTAAATTCAATTGCATTAAAACTGTTGACATAAGCTGGTATTGTTTCATTGGCTGAAATTCCTTGCAAGCAGTAGGCCGAACTGCATCCTTCCTTGTTTTGAGTCTTTTCCTTTGACTTTTTTTTGTTCATTTCAGTAGTAGATCATTGCTGGAATTCTGTGCATCCAATCCTTGAGTCATTGCAAACCATTTTTACACTTTCTGAACTGCAGAACTAAGTTGTTTCATTGCTTGCTAATCACTGTTTTGGTCCAAAACGAAATAAAGGCATAAGAGTTGAGTTAATCAGTCAAAAGAGGCAAATTCTGAAAAGAAAAATGAGGAACTGAACACGTGAATTTTGAGTAAAAGCCTATGAATTGGTGTAAACTGGCCTTGAATGAACAAAATAGCTATTGGACAAGATCAATTTTGCATCTGAAACATGTTTTCGACAACCATTTCTGCAATTCTTTGTTGCATTTTCTTTTATTTGCTTTCTTAATCTGTTTTAGAGCTATTTCTAGGATTTGTTTGAGTGCTCACGTTCTTGAAAGCTTTTGTTTCTTGCTTGTCTTGATTGATAACTCTGGTTTTGTCCATCAAATGTGCGTTATGATCTGCTGATTATAATTGAAGCTTTTCTTTGCTTTTGAAATCTGGTTTAGAGCTCTGAGTAGAATCTGATCTGTGTTATCATTCTCATTGCTTTGATCTGTCCTGTTCTGTCATTCCTTTGCTTTAAACCTTTGCCTGTTTGAGAAGCACTTTCATTATGGATTTTTGGAATTTGAAAGAGGATTGTGTGCTTGGTAGCATCCTAGGTGGTGGTGGTCTGAAAGACTATCCAGCCTTGGACTGACAAGGGAGAATCTCTCTTCCAAACCTTGCGTTTATGTGCTTAAAATTTTTAAAGAGAAGCCTTGAGTGATGTGAGTTTTGTGAGGCTGTTTTAAGCCTAATTTTCCTTGGCAATTTTGTGAGAATAAGTTGATCTTTACTTAACTATTGATCACTGTTTTGGATTGTTCATTGTGTAGGAAAAGGAAATTGAGAGATCAGATTGGAGCATTTCTGTGCTTGTTTAAGTTGTTATTCCATTGCATTTAGATTGTAAAATGTTTGCTGAATTTAGTGAGATATTGAATGCTTGAATGTGCTTACTGATTTCTTGGTGATACTATTTGTGCTTGAGAATGTTAAGCTGTCATTGCACTCATTTTATTTTCAAACATTGCTTGCTGAATTCATTGACATACTCACGGTTGTGAAAGGGAAGTTTTGATTTCATGGTTTACTTGGGCATGTTGAATGCGGATTCTGAATTGATAAGATCTAGTGAATTTGTTAGATGAAATAGGAAGTGCAAACATTGTTCTGATTGCATTCTGAACTTCATTTATGCAATAACTTGTTTCAACTACATATGCATCATATCTAATGGAATCTGTGTCACTCCATCTGCATTGGATTGAATAGATTTTACATCAGATTATATGGTTGTTAAAATCAGTTTAGTTCAGCTTTGAAGTACATCCATTTATATCTGGTTTAATATCAATGTTTATGTGTTTTGCTGGAATTGGTATTACTTTGTGAGTGAATAACTTATTTGTTGGAATTTAGCTTAAGTAAGCATTAGCAGGTTGAGAAGGGTGAGCTAGATCCTTGAAACGGTAGCAGCAACATCTGTGTGCAATTTTGATTTTGAAGGGAGTCTTCTTCCCTAAACTGATTGTGTTTTGAATGAACTGATCTTATATAATTGTACTTGATTGCAATGAGTGAATTGTTGATGTTGGCATACTCTGGCTACAGATTGTAATTGGAGACCAAAGCAATTATATTAGCTGCATGAAGTGTACAAGACCGAGAAAAGGGAAGTTCTAATTCTTTATCTTGTGCATTGTATCTTGCGATCTGTTTAGCCAAAAGAATATTAAGCTGTGTGATATATGTGTGCAGGAGTGGTGAATCAGATCCAAAGAGAGTGGAATCCAGAAGTTAGAAAAGTTCAAACTGCTAGAAACAACAGCAACGTGCACGTGAATCTTCATGGAAAAATTGGCAAGGACTTGGACCGTAGCAGCATAGTGGACAGCAAGAAGTTGGGCCGTAGCATAGGATTAAATTCATTTGTTTTTTTATTTTTTTATTTTCTTTGTATTTGATGGGCTTGTGTCAGCCCACTGTCACTCTTAGCTTTAGGTTTGGTTTGTAAATGGCCTTTTATAAAGTCCAAGTAGGTTGGAAGAGTTCTTAGTGCTCTTTCCAACTCTTGGCAACTTTAATTGTTTTCTTTTATTGTCTTTGATTTTGTGATTCACGTGTAGGTGTGACCTTGTCACATTAGAGTCCGTACGTTTTAGGGGTCTTAGAGTCCGCAAATTGTCTTTGCAGATGTCTTGTTATACTTTATATAGGTCTTCTTCTAGGTCTTCTAGTTCATATAGGTTGTCTAGTTTAGATAAAGTTGATGAAAAGTTTAATCAAGTTAGGAATCTTTCCTTTTTTGGCAAAGACATAGGTGCATTAACATATCTAGCTTGGGAACAAGAGATAGATAAAATAAATCCTTGGTTTTATAGAGAGAGTGAGTCTTATGTTCTTAGCATTTATCTCTCTAAGTTAGAAGGACATGCAAGTGAGTGGTGGGATGAAAGGCAATATCATGTTAGGAAAGGNAGNAAGTCTCNNATTCATGATTGNTGTGATTTAAAAGCTTGCATGAGAAGAAAGTTTGTGCCTTCAAGCATTAAAAGAAACCTAGAATTAATTAAAGATTGCATTGAAAATGGAAATATCTTTCTTGAGAGTTTAAATGATCATGGGTTTCTTAGGAGAGAGTTAGAATTTGGGGCAAGACTTAAAGAGATAATGGATAAGAAAAGAGAGAGAGATTGAGAGAAGAGAAAAGGAAGAAAGGAAAGAAGAAAAGAGAAAGAAAGAAGAGCAAAGAGAGAAAGAAGAAGAGAGAGGAGAGGAATTAAGAAGAGAAGAAGAAGAGAGAAGAGAAAAGAGGAGAGAAGAAGAGAGGAGAGAAGAAGAGAGGAGAGAAGAAGAGAAGAGAAAGAGAGAAGAAAAAGAGAGAAGAGAACAAGAAGAGGAAAGACAAGAAAGGGAAAAGAAAGAAAAGGAGGAAGTGCTACTAAGAGCAATTTTGACTCCAACCATAGAACCTAATCTTAAAAGGGAAGGTTTTCAATCTTTTCCCATCATTATTCACTCTTCCAGTTTTGATTTTTCTTTTCAACCAATTGCCATTCCATATTCTATGCAAACATTTTCAAACTATGGCAATTCAAATCTTGAGTTATTGTTATCTTCAAGAAAACAAGTAACTCAAGACAATATTGAATTTGGACTTTTAACATTTTCAAAGATTACAAATCAAAATACTAGGAGTCCTTATTCTCTTGTTTTTGTAGAAAATTTCCTCTTTGGATTGGTATTAATCGAAGATATATTTGATGCATATTGCAGATTTGTCTTTGATCCAGGAGGAAGAAAAGTGGATCTAAAAGAATAAGGCCATTCCAAGATGGCCATGCTCCAAAGAATTTGTGGAGCTTCTTCATAAGGCGATTGCCAGATTTGAGGACAAATCTTTTTTTAAGAGGGAGGGTATGATGGAATCCTGTCTCACGTACTCATCTTTTTACATTTCATTGTATTTGTAGCTTAGCGTGAAAGGAGCTTGGGTCACTATAAATACCCAGTCCTTCATTGTATTCCTTACTTTTGAGATTAATGAGAATTGAGATTTCTGAAATTAAAACCATTCTCTCTTGAAAGTCATAGGCTAGAGAGTCCAA
>NW_014541980.1:83836-108881 GCF_000741045.1 Vigna radiata var. radiata | reverse complement strand
T
Organism: Vigna radiata var. radiata; assembly: GCF_000741045.1. Lineage (NCBI taxonomy): Eukaryota > Viridiplantae > Streptophyta > Magnoliopsida > Fabales > Fabaceae > Vigna > Vigna radiata. The sequence goes on along the minus strand of NW_014541980.1, from coordinate 108,880 downwards.
TCTCTCTTGAAAGTCATAGGCTAGAGAGTCCAAAGACTCCCTCTAGCCACCTTCCAAGGCACACAACCTTCATTTTTCATTTTCCATTGTTCACCGTGCTCTCTCACCTCCACGACACATCATCCTCCAATCCGGTTCAGCCAGGCAGTGCCTCGTCAGTCGCTGAATCACTCCTTCATTCCTAAGCGAGTCATCAGGAGCTCGCGTCATTTCCTCCTTCACACTTCAGGAGAGCGTTTCACTCTCGCTCTCGAGAGTTTTCATTTTCTCCAACCCTTCTTCATCACCGAACCACTCTCCAACCACAAATCCACCATTGTTGCTTGTTATTACTGGTTTTCCACCATTTCCATCGGTTATCCTCTTCAAACCCTAGGTTTCTTCATCACTTCCACTGCTTCTTCGATTTCCACCCATTGTTTTCCATTTCCTTTCGATTAAAAGCCTTTCCACCGATTGTTCTTCATTATTAACCGATCAATCGTTATTTTGAATCGATTAATCGGTTCATTTTGAGTCTCTTAGGGTTTTTCATGTTCTTCTCTGATTTTAGGGTTCATAGATTCAAATCCTCTCTGGTTCTAGAACGTGGTTTGTCTTCTAGGGTTTCCTAGAATTTCTTCTGATTTCTCTCTCGGTCAAAAGGTTCTTGAACATTCCGCTGCATCTTCTCTTCCGGAGAAAGCTTCAAGGAGCTCGCGATGCTCGTACGGTCATATCCTTGGAGCCTTCTTCCATCACTACACTACTCTCCTGGCCACTCAGTACCCAGGAAGCTGTTGATGGTGTCGAGGTCGTATCTAATGATCGATCCCCTAACATAACTCATGTATCTCCCAGCTGATTCTCCTCCTTTAGGCAAGGCGTTAGCATAAAATTCCTTCACCAACTCAATGCTGGCAGGTGTAGGATAAGTGGTCAATCTTTCCCAACCTCGCCTCTCAATCTCCAGTCCAAACTCTGGTGCCAAGTCTGGAATATACATGGCCTTCCTCTCCATCAATAACCGCCTCTCCTGTACAGTCACATAATGCTCTTCATGTTTCCTAGAAAGGAACCTAGAAGAAAAAAATCTTCTTGGCCTTTCTGGCTCCTTTCTCTTATTGCCTATGTTCTTCACTCTCGTTGAGGATGACATTCCTGTGTCAAATAAATCCATTAATATCACATAAATTTATCATTTAGATGTTAGTAAATCATCAATTATATTTCCAGAATCAAACACAGTCTAGTACTAAGGAAAAATAGGGTCCCTCAGCATCTAAGCATAAAAAACCCAAAAACCACCCAACCTTGATGAATTCCGCTCAACGGTCAGGCAGACCGCTCAGCGGTTTTCAGCTGGGTTTTTCCAAATCCCTTTTCCAAAGGTCCTAATCTCCACTCTAACACTAAATTCATCATTCCATATCAATTTCATGCAATTCAATCGGTTCAAATAGTTTCTATTTCATCAAATCATGCATAGAAATCAAAAGCCCTAATTTATCATGTTCCTTAGCATGTTCTTCAGTCAAATTTCAATTGGAAACCCTAAGAAGAAAATTGCACAACTTACTTGAGTGGAGATCTCAGATGCTTGCTAGATGATAACGGTTGAAAAACAGTTATTCTCATATGTCATTTTAGACCAAATTACACTCTTTAAGACTTAGAATGATCTTAGAATCAAGTAAAACCTAATAAATTAGTCAGTTGAGAGTCAAAAGCTGTTTTTAGTGATATTATGCTTGTTTTGCATTGTTTTGTAGTATTTTTGATGGAAGTGAAGAATGGAGTTGAAGATGAAGGTCTTAGACTCAAGACAGAGGAAAAAAACTGAAGAAAAGAAGAGACTAGGAACCGCCCAACGACAAAATTCACCGCTGGGCGGTCCAATGCGAGGAGGTGGCACCAAGCGTGGACGTTGGGTGAATTTGCGACTATGGGCAAACCGCCGGGCGGCAACCCCCCACCGCTGGGCGGTGGTGCGATTACGGGCAAACCGTCGGGCGGCATCAGTGTGACGCCGGGCGGTTGTCTGCTGGGCTTGGGCCTGTTTTCTGTGACGCTCCTCAGTTATAAATAGCCCTGTTACGACTTGAGATTCATTCTTTTGACAAAAGAGGGCGGCCAGACCTAATTTTCACTCCTTGGAGAAGATCTCTTGGATGCTTAGGCTCCTTTTTATCCTATCTAGGGTTTGCTCTTCTATTCTTCCATCATTTTTCATCTAAGTTCACCATGACAATGGTGAACTAAACCCTTTTGTTGTTGGGGGAAACAATGTAATCTTTTGAANCTCTCTTTTATNGAAACTCTTNTTTATTTATATGCTTGTCATATGCTTTGATTATCAATTGTTGGGTTCTCATCTGCGCATAAAGCTTTTATCGTTAAACTCATTCGATAACTGTTGTTTGTCTTTATTGATACGGGGATGTATGGTACTATCATGAACTGGTGAGAAATTCCTTGATTAAGTAATAACAACCTAGGGATAGGGGGTAGGACAATCAATTGTTTTTGCTTCTGTTCAATAATGCATTGCTTGTTACTAGGGGAGGCTAGGGATAGCAAGCCAGTAATTAGTAATAGGCTCTTTTCGCCGAGGGATCGGGTTAAGGGTAGGCCAAGAAAGTTTGCATAACAATTAGATAATCAAGCACATTAAAGAAGAGGAGTAGATAAGAGTTAGCGGATAAGATGAAATTGTCAACCCCTAACAACTCCATTCATCCATAGTCTTTTTCTTGTCAACTGAATCAAACGCATTGCATGTTTATTTTGTGTTTTTGCATACGCAACAATTAATTTTTCTCTACAAGTCTTACGATCTCAATTCGCACGAACGATAAGGCCTTTGGAGTCTCTTGGGAAGAACGATATCGGGCATTACCGATTATATTACTTGAACGATCTAGTACACTTGTCAGTGAGTCAACAAGTTTTTGGCGCCGTTGCCGGGAACTCGAGGTTTACTTTTTTGAGTAGTGTAAATTGATTGAATTTGACTTGATTCTATGTTTATTTTCATTTTTATCTGTGCCTAAAGTTTGCAGAATGCAGTATGGACAAGAATTTGAGTATATGGGCACTCAATTCTACCAAAATGGTTTCAACCCTGGTGGGAACCTCACTCATACATGGATCAAAGCCAGATTGGGCGAGATTTTAAGCAACAACTCTCTTCGACAAGAGAAACATTAGGAGAAGCTAAAGAACGTTTACAGCTGGAACAAATCTCTTGCGTGTTGAAGTCTCTAGGTATTATTAGGGTTAATACTGAAGTTAACCCTAATGATGAATGCCAAGCCACTATCTCTGAAAGTGATAGGGTTGTTGATGAGAAACAAATAAAGATGGAGAAGGAAAAGATAGAGCGAGTTGAAGAGGAAGAAGAAGTAGAAAAGTTGAGTGAGGGAGATAAAAATGATGATAAGGAAAAATAAGTGGTTGAAAGAAAAGAAAAAAAGAAAAAAAGTGAGAAAAGAAAGAAAAAAATAAGTGAAAATAAAAAGAGAAAGTTGAGGGAGGAGAAGAGAGAGAAAAAGAGGAAGAGAGGAAAGAAGAAAAGATCATATGGAAAGCCCCTTCCTCATCAAAAGAAAAATCATAGGAAGGAAAAGAAGTTTAAGTGCTTTATGGAGATCTTCAAGAAATTGGAGATTAAAGTTCCTATGATTGAAACATGGAAACATGTGCTTGGTGTTGTCAACTTTATGAAGAAATTCAACAAGAAGAAGAAAAAGAAAAGGATATCAAGAGAGAAGATTATCAACACCTACTGATGGGTGTTTGTTGGAGTCATACAATGCAAACTAATTTAAAGCTAAGGAAAATAAACAACATATATTTTTTTTTACCAAGTCACTTGACCTCATTTACCTCCACCAAAGAAATTGAATTTGCAATAAGTGTAAAATTGGACCTATTGGCCGTGACCTCCCTTTCCTTTAAAGTGAAAGAAAATATAATTCTCTCTTCTCCCAAAAACCAGCGTCAAAGTTCACTTCCCAGGTCATGAAGTCACGGTTTCAATTTTCCAAAAAAACAAATGAATAAATTCCTTTCTTCCAAAGTGTAAATGACTGTGTGCACCTTCAACAAGTCAACTCTGCAGCCCCTTATTCCAGCATTAGTAATCCCACAGCTCACCAATTGCAAAATAGAAACAGAGTGTGGTCTTCAAGGCTAGATGTGACATGACAACACGGTAAACTATAGCAAAGCAAAGAAAAGGAACATTGGTTGCAAAGTGTTGCTTGCCGTCACACAACTTTCTCTTCCTTCCATCAAATGAATTTTTTTCTATTCTCAAAGAATTAAAAGAAGTTAACACCTCATGCTGCAATGTCCCATCATCACCTAATCCTCATATCAATTATGAATTTCAAAGAAAAGCTAGCGGCTACCAAGCACCGTACACCCCACCTAATTTATGCTTCATTCTATAAAGTAAATCCACAAAAAAAATCTCATCATCGGACCCACCTAATACATCTTCAATCACAAGACAACAATTGCAATAAATTTCTTCCAACCTTCACCTTGTAATTAATGGGAAGAGAGAAAATGCAACATTCAATGAATCATTAGCACTAACTCGAACCAGCGGAGATTTATGTGGCCGCCATTTTTATTGGAAGCAAATGTTAAACCCGAAGTGGGTGGCCGCTTGGACGCTCCAGCAAGGCTATCACCGCACACCGAGTGTAGGAAAATATATGCTAGCCAGAATTACTCAACACCTAGCTCTTGCCCAACGAAAAATCAATCACAAGACCAGCAATTATCACGTCCATTCAAGCTCAAGCTACGGTAATCAACGCTTCCTTCCACAATCACTGCATCAGTAATCCAATCTCCAAAAACCCGTGAACAAAATGCTCCAAGACTCAAAAAACGTTCCAGCCCGTTGCTTCACCTATGGACGTGACCAGAGCTTCTCCAGGCAAAGATAAAAACAAGCCAAATATAAAAGTTGAATCTCCATTCGGAAATACCAGCTGCCACAAGATGGAATGCACCGTAATGCTCAAAAATTCTTCAAGTAGAATCAAAGTTCAAAAGCTAATACCATTCATACTACTAAGATAATCTCCAAAGAAAATGCTTCATCTTGCACAAAAATAAAATGAAAATGGAATGTGATTCATTGAATAACTCATTAAAGCCAGTCTCAATACCCGTTCCAAAAAAAAACTCTCCAGAACCTCAGAAGAATCTGAAAAAAAATAAGTAAGTGTGACGGCTAACTCCCCCAATCCCTAGGTCAGAGAATGTTTTTTTTAAGTGGGTGGGGTCCACCAAAATGAAACCCTAGGGACGTGTCACCAATTTTTTACTATTGGGCTTAGTCTAACCTAACAAAAATTAGCCCAATTATTACAAAACTTCATTAACAAAATCTAAATTACTAAGCTAAGCTAGATTAATTCTAATTTGCCTTGTGGAAATTCTTCAATTGCTTGGTGCCCTTCCAAAAGTCCCAAAGTATAGTTCCAAAATTGCCCTGAAAATAGAAATAGGAATAATTAAGCTCAAATAATTCAAATTAATTAAAATATGAATTATTGGTCTAATTAAGCCCAAATGGTGAAAATGACACAATAACTAAGAATTAAGCGCAAATCATCAACACAATTCGGCGCGGAAAACTAAGTTAATGGTATAAAATATCGACTCATCATGAAGTTATATGCAACGTGCTGAAAATGAAGTGAAACATGTGTTTTCTGGATGTATCCCCTTCTTTACAAAGCTCACCCCCTTCCCTTTGTGTAAATGACTTCTTTGTCCTTCTTCTTGGGTTAAATTAGTAGACTTTATTTATTGGGCTTGGGCCCAAGTCATCAGACTTTATGACGATGCATAACTGGGCGTCAATTTTAATCCAGCGGGAATTGTCATCTATGGTAGCACTAGTCACATTTTTAGTAAGGTGATCTACATACCACTGACTCTTCAACCAAAGTTTGATGTCAGACGCCCATGTTGCATAATTCGTGTCATCTCACTTGTCAACGGACAAGTGTACATTCACATAATTGATGTATATTGGGGAATCAGAAGATGAGGCACCAGTAGAAGAAGATGAGGCACTAGCAGAGGTGTTTGTAGACGAGGAAGACGCCATGGAGAGAGAGAAACCCTAAAAATCCAACGTGCTCTGATTGACGCAACGATGAGGCGATGAGGCGATCACGACTGTTCTGGTCGGCGACGAAACCCTCCGGCGACGTGCCGGCACACGCGGCGAGAACCGGCAGATCTAGCGGTTCTTGTGGCGGCGCGTGGAGGTGCGTGAGTGGTCCGATCACCGCGATCTTTGCACCATGGTGGTCACCAGACCGAGATGATTCGAATGGAGTGGTCGCCAGTCGATTATGGAACTCCGGCGATGGCGGCGGCGACGACGACGACGACGGCTAGGGATGGCCAAAAAATCCACGCCCGTGGATATTTGCGGTTAAAATCCGCGACGGATAATTGATACCCGCAGATATTTACTTCCCAAAACCCGTGGATGGCGGGCATCTTAATACCCGCTTATAAACGGGTCGGGTGCGGGTATTATACTATCCGTACCCATGGATATTTGCTATCCGTAAAAAATAAAAATAAAAATTTAATTTTTATTTTATTAAGTTAAATTTAATTAAAATTAACATTAATTTATATTTTACAAGGTTAAATTTAATTAAAATTGTACTATATGAAGTATAGCAATCAAAATTAATTGTCATTTATGGACAATTAACAGGTATTATAGGACAAATTGCCTTACTCTTTATAAAATATACGGTATTGATTATTAATTATTGGGTTTGATTGCCTGAAAATATATTGCACTAATTAATAGGTCAGATTGTCTTACTCTTTACAAAATATACGGTATTAATTATTGATTATTGGGTTTGATTGCCGAAAAAAAATATATTGCACTAATGGTTAATCAATGGACTTGCCTGCCACAGGCTCTATAAATATACAACAATTGATGTCTAGGTACAATCTTCCTCTTCTATCCTAATAAAATTTAGACTTTTTTATATCTTGAGTCTCAGAGTGTCTTCTACACGTCAACAACCCATCGGAGTAGATGACATTCTCAGGAAGGATTGAAGATCAAAAGTGAACAAAGCAAAGAAGGACGACTGTCACTCAGACTAATTCAACCGAAACAAAAATTAAAATTTAATTTATATTTAATTTAATTTATATTATATTTTATATATTTTTTTTTTGCAATTATTTAAATTTTATTTTAATAATTTATAAAAATATATTCTTTTAAATATTTTTTAAATTTTATTTTTAAACACAACTTAATATCTAACAATAAGAAAATCCTAGGTTGCCTCCTAATAAGCGCTTGTTTAACGTCATGAACCTGACCCAAGCCTCTCTAGCACTTGTCAGTCAGTGCCATCCTTAGTAGGTGTACCTTCATGTATCCTTCAGTGAATACATAATCAACTTAGCATCCCTTAGTGAATGCTACCAGATAAAAATTGTTTAACAATGTCCAAAAATTACAAAACCAAATTAGCAAAATAATGTTCAAAAATCTTTGAGGTGCCTCCCAGCAAGCGCTCTTTTAATGTCACTAGCTTGACCCAATAAAGCTCACCTTCCATCCTTCATGTTGGTGTCTTCTTCGCCTTCATCACACCAACTCATCAACTGCTTTCGATCCACCTTCTTGACTCTCCTAGAATATGGAGCTTCAATCTCTATCACTCCATTCTCTTGAAAGCCTTTCACCACCTACAACTTCTTCTTGTATCTTACAGGTGTACCAAACTTCAATGATGCATCCTTTAAATCAAAGTTGACTGTCCCTCCTTTGTCAAATTCCTCCTCTTCCTTTACTTGCAGGAAAACACAATTATTACCTTTGTTGACCACTTTAGTAGATTTAGGCCAAACAACCGTTGCATCATTCTTTGAAGCTTTATACTTAGCCCTCTTTTTTACTCGCATCAGCTTCTCTTTGGAGTCATTATAGATCACCTTTTCTTCTTGGTCTTTAAGCATAACCACCCCATCATAGACACTTATGACCACTTTGGTCGTCTTCATGAACGACCTTCCAAGAATCACCGGTATCTTATCATCCTCCTTCATTTCTATCACCACAAAATGAACCAAGAATTCAAGGCTTTCAATGTGAATCACCACGTCCGCTACCACACCATAAGGTTTCTTTGATGATCCATCCGCGACAACGAAGGAAATATTTGTTGGCTTCAATGTCAGACCACCAATCTTCTTCAGCATAGATAAGGGCATCAAATTAATACTTGACCCTGAATAAAGTAAAGTTCTCCCTATCTTCACACTCCCAATAACGCAACGAATTGTAAGGCCTCCTAGATCCTTCATTTTTGGAGGGTTTCTCCTCTTTAAAGGGCCACTACAACCTTCTTATTCCTCAAGATCTATCTTTTCTCCAAGATATTGCTTTATACGCCTAGCATAGACAGGAATTTGTTGAAGTGCTTCAGTCATTGGCAAAGTAATCTGTTGAAATTGTTAACAACACAAACTCTATATCAAACTGGTTTTTGATGATGACAACTCAATGCTTAATAACAGTATATATGTTCTAGTATTACATGTTCTTATTCTGTAATGTTTGTCATATCCACTGAACATGTTTTGATTGAATTACATTGTATGTTCCTATGGTTGAATGACTATTATATTTGTGGAACATGCTTCTATTGAAATGTGAGATAAAATGGTTTTGATCATTACACTTTTCTGAAAGAAAAGATAACTAGCACCTTTTGAACTTATAATTGTTGTGACAAAGTTCTAGTCCAGTCGAATACACTCTTAATGGATTCGACTATGCTAAAATCTTTGTACAGCTTTTGTGAACAAGTGTTGTGTGAGATTTTGAGTTGAAAAGAATTTCAAACTAATTATTCATGTGCCAGTCGACATTGTGAAATGCACATTCGACTGTGTTACTATTGTGTTTGAAATTCTGTTAAGCCTACAAGCTCCAACGACTATACTTTCAAAAGTTAGTTAAAACTGTATGACCTGGTCAACTGTAATAAATGAGTCTTGATTTTGTTGACTGAGGAGCCTTTATATTGACTGTCTGTTATAACTGTCTTAATATAATCGACTGTATTAGTAGGCTATTCGACTATGAATCACTCTGATGAAACAAAAAGCTATAAATAGACAGAATGCGAATTGTTCTGGGACTTTTGTGATCTGACATTTTCATTTTCCAGTTTTAGATTGAATTGGTTAGAAGCTTCAAGAATTCTCCAAGAAGATGATGGTGATCTTGCTTGAGAGAGATTCAGAAGGAGAAGTCATTGCTCTTGCTGTTTGATCAATATTTGCATAAAGAAGGTGCTTTTGCTTTGATCTTGATAGGCTTGACATCATGTGAAGACTGTTGTTTTTGACTGAAGGCTTAGCAACCTATGAAGTCTGCTGTGATAAGTTTGGCATCCTGTGAAGAGTGCTGGTGACACGTTGAGGATTGTTTGACGTGGGTGCAGATTGCAGAAGAGGGGATTCTTGCTGCAATTATGGTTTTGTGTGTGCAGTTATATTTGGTTTTCGGTTAGAGAGGAGATTTATATTTTTGCGTGGTGCTTCTATAAATTCCTTGTTTTAAAAACTGCAACCATTATAGTGCATTTGCTTCCTGAGTTGGAAGGACACTGGATGTAGGCATTGTTGGCCGAACCAGTATAAACACAATGTTTGAATTTTCTTATCCCTACACTCTTTATTTTCCAGTCGACTATATCTGCTAGGCAGTTAACTGCGTTTTTACGCTGCATTAAATTTTCAATAACTTGCATTTCAAGGAAAGATCAAAAGCTTTGAATTTTTCATACCAAGATTGCGAAAAGATTTTAATTTTGAATTAACACTAATTCACCCCCCACCCCTCTTGGTGTAAAAAGAAGCCAACCTGTTTCATAACAATTGGCACCAGAGCTGGTTTTCATAAGATATTTGAAAATTCGGTCGACTCTGTTTTTATTCTATTCGACTGTAAAACTTGGGGATGGTTTCAAATTTTCAAACTTTTGGTGAAGGTGCTTCAATAAACAGACCACCTCTGTTTGTTGGTGAAAACTATCCTTTTTGGAAACTTCGCATGCAGATCTTTCTTGAATCATAAGATAAAGGAATTTTGGATGCTACTTTAAATGGTCCATTTGTACCTACAAAAACTGTTGATAGTAAAACTACTTTGAAACCTTTTACTGAGTGGACTACTGATGAAAATAGAAAAGCTCAATATGATGTGAAAGCTAGGAATATTATTGCCTTTGCACTAACTATTGATGAATTTTTTAGGATATCTCAATGCAAGTCTGCAAAGGAAATGTGGGATGTTCTAGAGATAACACATGAAGGTACAAATGAAGTCAGGAGAGCCAAGAAGAATTCGTTGATACAAGAATATGAGTTGTTCAGAATGGAAGCTGGTGAAAGCATATATGATGTCCAGAAACGGTTCACTCATATCGTAAATCACCTGATGGCTCTTGGCAAAGTCATTAACAAAGAAGAGATTGGCATAAAGATTTTGAAAAGTCTGAACAGGTACTGGCAACCAAAAGTCACTACAATCTCTGAATCCAAAGATCTTACAACGATGAATATAGCTACCTTGTTTGGCAAGTTACGGGAACATGAGTTAGAACTTGGTAAACTGAATGATGAAAAGGATATTGAAGAAAAGAAGTCCATAGCTCTGAAAGCTGAAAGCAAGAACATCACAAAAACAGAGATGGACGACAAAGAATTGATGACCTTGATGGTAAGAAAATTTAGTCTACTTATACAAAATGATAGTCAATTGTCTAACCATGCAGGTCAAAGCAAAAAGAAGACCTTCAGCACGAATGTTGTTCAATGCTAAATGTGGAAAAGAAGGCCACATCAAGCCTGAATGCCCTGAATTACAGCCAAAGCAGAAAGGGAAGAAAAGATTTCCTCAAGGCAGAAACATGAGAAGGAAATGAGCTTATATTGCTTGGGGAAACTCAGATTCAGAAAGCTCAAGTGATGAAGATGTTGACCAAGAGGAGAAATCCAACATATGTCACATGGCTGGAATGGCAAAGAGTGATTGTGACAGTGATGAAGAATTTGAGAAGCTACCTATAGAAGAGAAATATCAACAGCTGATTGAGACATACAGAGAATTACATGCTGAAGCAATGCGACTGGAGTACAAGGTTAATCGACTGAACTCTGAAAAAAGAGATTATGAATATAGAATTGATAACCTTGTTGCTGAGAATGAAAGATTAGAAAAAGAGTTGAATGAAGCTTTGTCATTTGTTAGAAATATGGAAACCAAAACTGTTACTGTTGAAAAAGTTTGTGAAAATTGTCCTATACACATTGAAAAGATAAATTACTTGACTGGTAAGCTAGCTAAGTTTGCTCAAGCTCGTGAAAATTTAGATGTTGTATTGAATTCATCTAGCAAAAGCAAGAATAAACAAGCAATCAGATATAAAGGTTACTTTAACAGAACCAATACTAGAAAGCTTAATGATTTAAGAAAACCTGCCAGAAATGCATGTTTTTATTGTAACTGTGTTGGTCATACTGTTAGAAATTTCTATTATAGAAATGTTGTTGTTCCTCAAGGATTATATGTATGGATACCAAAGGAACATGTGACAAAAACTAAGAATCAAGGACCCAAAATTAAATGGGTACCAACAACCAAAACTTAATTGTTTTGCAGGTTATGCAGCTGATACAGAACTGTTCTCAAGGATGAATTAACCATGGAATATATCAAATACCTTGAATGCCTACAACTGGTAAACCTGTATCTATCTGCTGCATCATGCATATATGGATTGATTGTTGCTGAGTGATTGTTTATATTGTGTGCTTAATTGATTGAATGACTGAATCTGATTAAAAGTGAATTTTAACAAGTCATAGTCGACTAGTATATTAATGTATTCGACTAAGTAATAAAATTTTTTGGTTAATCAGAAATTTTGAAATTTCATTTTGGGTGCGAAAGTGAAAAATTAGGGGTTGCCTCCAATTTACAACTTGCTGAACTCTTGAAAATCAGAAATCACTATATTTGTTCTTGCTGATCAAGTCATTCACTATTATCATCTTGCCTAAGAGGATCATTAATCATATTCGAAACAGCCTCGAAAAGCTCTAGAAGGATGTATGACTTAAACAGTTGGATTAGTGACGATGATGCTCAGTCTAAGTTTCTTGACTGCTGGAGAAGAAGAACCTTGGTAACACACAAGTTTGTTAAGCTAAAATTCTTTAGGAATGAAGGGTTTCAGTTTCAGAGATGGATTAAGAATCGGGGTTTAAAGCAATTTGTTGAAATGGCAAGTCCATGGTACCCTGACCTTGTGAAGGTCTTCTACTACAATCTAAAGATTGTTGATAACATCCTTTGTTCTCGTGTTAAAGGAATTGACATCAAACTAACTGATGATGTCTGGAAAAAGGTTGGAGGATTAAGAATCGGTGGTAACAAATGTCATCTTGGAATAGATGGGTTTAACAAGCTAAATGAATACGAACAGTGTTTGAGAAATGCACATGATCTTCAAGTGTACTCTAACTACAAAACTGGTGGCATGAAGAAAGACGAGAGAATGGCCATCTACACCATTTCCTACATTCTCATGGCTAGAGGAGGAAATTATGCTCAAGCAACCACCGAAGACCTAATGTTGCTGAAAGCCTTGAAGGAAAATATTCAGGTGGATTGGCCTGTTGCCATTTCAGACAACATGCTAAAGGTGACAAAATCAGAATCAGGAAAGTTACCTTACTGTGTTTTCATTTCAAAGATACTGGTTTACTGTGATGTGGAATGCATTGGTGAATCTAGTGAATAATATCAAAGTTAAAGTCTTGTGGACAAAACTGTTCTTCATCTAATGCATATGGAGAAGACAATAGAAGGATGGAAATACAAAGACGAAATTTCTACTGACACTAACACACCAACATCATCTCGATTAAACCAATACAAAGGAAGAAATGAATTTGAAAGAATCATTTTGAAAGAACTAGCTGAAATCAAAAGAAGGCTTGATGAACAGAAAAGCAACACTAGTGGACATGAAGATTCTGAAGATGCTAACGCCTATGAAAAATCATCTCAAAGAAGCAATGATGATAGTGAAGAGACAAGATCAGAGGACAATACAAGTGACATGATTCTCAAGACCTTCATTAATAAAAAGAGAAAGAAAAAAAATAGTTCTTTGTTTGTTAAGTCCTAGGCTAAATTTTCATTTTGTAGAATGGCTTAGAAAGCCATCTTTTGATGCTTTTAATGTTTTGTTTCTATTTCCTTATTGTCCTTATCCATTGTAATATCGTTTCTTTCAAGGAAATGAAAATTTGGAGTTTGAATCAATCCATTTACTTAATCTGTTTGAATGTATTTTGATAAACTGTTTGATTAATTCGACTTTGATATGATTGAAGTCAATTGTGCTTGAACTGTCATGCATATATATACATTTACTTCTATTTTGATATCATTCCATTCTTGCTTAACCACTATGCTTGATCTGGAAGAGGTTTTTGAAAGTTTTTGCAGGAAGGACATTGCTTTGAAGATTTACATTTGGAATTCTACAACTGCAAAGCAATGCATTCGACTGATGATTTAATGCATTTGACCGCGTCTATATGGGTTAACAATTCCAATCTTGGAATTTGATTCTATCCGTACTTTTTGCTTAAATCATTATTATTCTGCTATTATCTCTGATCTTTACATGTTTAATATTCAAATTGAGATAATATTGTGAGATTGTTGATATTTGTATCATTACATATACATGTGATTTAAATTGTTTGAATGTGATACAAATCTGGGCTTAATCCGTTGCTTATCTGTGATATTCTGCATTGTGAAATTAATCTGTTTTTGAAAATCACGCATAATGATAGGGGGAGTATCACTGCTTTACACATTGTTTCATCACACATCTATATTTCAGGGGGAGTTTACATTGTTTTGTGATGAACTTGTGATTTTGAGAGCATCATTGTACTTCATACACTACATATCTTTTTGATGCATCTCTGTTGTTTTTTCAAAACTGCATAAATAACTGAAGCATTCATTTTTTGTTAATGCACAAAGGGGAGAGATATTAATGAGTGTATGAGAGCAAGTCTATATGGGGAGAATTGTTGCATCATACTTTATCTGCTCGATATTTTTGCTGTATATGCAGAGTAACTGAATTGTGTTAATGTTTCTGATATATATATGTTTTTACTCTGTCTGTTATGGAACTGTACAAACATGGTTGTGTTATTAATCATGGTTAAGCATCATCAAAAAAGGGGGAGATTGTTGACAACGCAAACTCTATATCAAACAGGTTTTTGATGATGACAACTCAGTGCTTAATAACAACATATATGTTCCAGTATTACATGTTCTTATTCTGTAATGTTTGTCATATCCACTGAACATGTTTTGATTGAATTACATTATATGTTCCTATGATTGATTGAGTGTTATATTTGTGGAACATGCTTCTATTGAAATGTGAGATAAAATGTTTTTTATCATTACACATTTCTGAAAGAAAAGATCACTAGCACCTTTTGAACTTATAATTGTTGTGACAAAGTTCTAGTCCAGTCGAATACACTCTTAATGGATTCAACTATGCTAAAATCTTTGTACAGATTTTGTGAACAAGTGTTATGTGAGATTTTGAGTTGAAAGCAATTTCAAAGTGATTTTTCATGTGTCAGTCGACATTGTGAAATGCATATTCGACTGTGTTATTGTTGTGTTTGTAATTCTGTTAAGCCTAAAAGCTCCAACGGCTATATTTTCAAAAGTTAGTTAAAACTGTATGACCTGGTCAATTGTAATAAATAAGTCTTGATTTTGTTGACTGATGAGCCTTTATGTTGACTGTCTGTTGTAATTGTTTTAATTCAGTTGACTGTATTAGTAGGCTATTCGACTATAAATCAATCTGATGAAACAAAAAGCTATAAATAGACAGAACGCGAATTGTTTTGGGACTTTTGTGATCTGACATTTTCATTTTCCAGTTTTAGATTGAATTGGTTAGAAGCTTCAAGAATTCTCCAAGAAGATGATGGTGATCTTGCTTGAGAGAGATTCAGAAGGAGAAGTCATTCCTCTTACTGTTTGATCAATATCTGCACATAGAAGGTGCTTCTGGTTTGATCTTGATAGGCTTGGCATCCTGTGAAGACTGTTGTTTTTGACTGAAGGCTTGGCAACCTGTGAAGTCTGTTGTGATCTCCACCCTTTTGGATAACAGGCCAATTTGCATCTCCAAATTCCTGAAGTTAGCATCATATCTCTTGCAATTGGACTCATGCACCTTCAAAAATTTGTCAAACTTCTCATCAAAATTGTTCACTTTTTCAGCCAAAAGTGAAACTTGTTGCCATAGTGGTGGTCGTTGTGGTCTGTTAAATTGGCCTCCAGTTTGTCCGACTTGATTATTTTGACTTTGCCCAAAGCTTGGGTGATTCTTCCAACCTTGTTTCATCTCAAATTCAGATGCAAGGTATTGTTGTAAACTAGAAATCT
Organism: Vigna radiata var. radiata; assembly: GCF_000741045.1. NCBI lineage: Eukaryota > Viridiplantae > Streptophyta > Magnoliopsida > Fabales > Fabaceae > Vigna > Vigna radiata. The sequence goes on along the minus strand of NW_014541980.1, from coordinate 93,288 downwards.
CATTGATGAAGGTTGAAAGCAGTTATTTTCATATGTCATTTTTGACCAAATTACGCCCTTTACTACTTGGAATGAGCTTAGAATCAAGCAAAACTCAATAAATGAGTCTGTAGAGAGTCAAAAGTTGTTTTTAGCGATATTATGCTTGTTTTGCATTGTTTTGTAGCTATTTTGAGAAAGTGAAGAATGGAGTTGAAGATAAAGGTCGTAGACTCAAGAAAAGAGAATAAAATTAAAGAATTGAAGAGCCAACGCACCGCCCGGCGGCAAATTCCACCGCCGGACGGTCCAGGGCGAGGAGTAGGCACTTGGCGTTGGCGTTGGGCGAATTTGCGATTTGAGGGAAACCGCCCGGCGGTAGTGCGATTTGGGGGAAACCGTCGGGCGCCACACTTAAACAGCTGGGCGGTTGTCTGCTGGGCTTGGGCCTGTTTTTTGTTGCGCTCCTCACTTATTTATAGCCCTATTGCGAGTTTAGATGCATTCTTTTGACAGAAGGGGGTGGCCAGACCTAATTTCACTCTCTGGAGAGGATCTCTTGGATGCTTAGGCTCCTTTTCATTTTTTCTAGGGTTTGTTTTTCCATTCTTCATCCATTTTTCATCTAGTTTCATTATGCCAATGGTGAACTAAACCCTATTGTTGTTGGGGGAAACAATGTAATCTTTTGATACTCTCTTTTATTGAAACTCTTGATTATTTATATGGTTTCCATATGTTTTGGTTGTTAATTGTTGGGTTCTCATCTGTCCTTAATGCCTTTATCGTTTAACTCATTCGATAACTGATGTTTGTCTTTATTGATACGGGGACGTACCGTAATGTCATGAACTGGTGAGTAATTTCTTGATTTTGCAATACCACCTAGGGATAGGGGTAAGACGATCAATTGCGTTTCACTTCTGCTCTATAATGTTGTATTAATTGCTAGGGGAGGCTAGGGATAGCAAGCCAGTAATTAGTATTAGGCTCTTTTCGCCGAGGGATCGGGTTAAGGGTAGGCTAAGAAAGTTGCATGACAATTAATCAATCAAGCTAATAATTCAAGAGTAGTAAATAAGAGAGAGCAGATAAAATGAATTTGTAAACCCCCAACAACTCCATTCATCCATTGTTCTCTTCTTGTCAATTGAATCATTCTCTTTTGCATGTTTATATTTTATTCGCAAATCCAATTAATTAATTTTTATTTTCAAGTCTTACGATCTTAATTCACACGAACGATAAGGCCTTTCGAGTCTCTTGGGAAAACGATACTTGGACTTACCATTTATTATTACTTGATACGATTTGGTACATTTGCCAATCCGTTAACACTCATCTTGGTCATTTCCTGTAACAATCATGTCATCTACATATATAATCAAAGTTGTAATCTTTCCTTGTCCTCTCTTAAAAAATAAGGTGTGATCAGAGTTACTTGCTCTATANCNAAAAGCCTTCATAGACTTGGTAAACCTTCCAAACCATGTTCTTCAGGATTGTTTTAATCCATATAGAGTCATCTTTATTTTGCAAACCTTCATTCCATTTGAATCTGTCATGCCTGGTGGAGAATCCATATAAATTTCTTCTGAAATTTCTCCATGTAGGAAAGCATTTTTCACATCAAATTGTAGAAGAGCTTTAATATGGTATGAAGAGCAAAATACTGATATCCTCTACGATTGAAATTACCCTGGCGGTATTGAAATTGGTTGCCTATGTAATTTGCTTCTTCTTCTTTCCTCTGGAAAAACACATTGACCATTGATATGGTCTCCACCACAATGATCACAAAGTTGTTGTTGTACCTGAGAAACATTCTTTAACTCATTAGGTAATTGAGCAATAGTCTTTACCAGATTCTCCAATTGTTGAGTTAAAAGCTTGTTCTGTGCAAGCAAAGCATCTTCAGTATGCAATTGAAGAACTCCTCTCTTTTGAACTGGCACACCCCTTTCACTATGAGTTTCATTCTCGTTAGCCGCCATGCTTTCTATCAACTCTAAGCTTCTTCAGCAGTCTTTTTATTAATATTAACTCCACTTGAGGCATCTAGCATAAGCTTTGACTATGTACCAAAACCTCCAAGGAACATGAGAACCACGACTGTATCATTAAAACCATGCACAAGTGTCTTCCTCAGCAAACTTTTAAATCTGTCCCACGCCTGACCTAGGGTTTCCCCCTTGCCTTGCCTGAAAGAAGAAATCTCCATCTTACATTTATTGATTTTAGACTGCGTAAAATATTTATTCAAAAGTTTTGACACCACAACCTTACAAGTTGTCAAGCTTTCTTCCGAAAAAGAATTCAGCCACAATCCAACATTTCCCCCCCAATGAGAAAGGAAACAAGCTAAGTTTGATCGTGTCATCCGAAACTCCATTGATCTTCACCGTGTTGCAAATCTCATTAAACATGGTGAGATGATCATATGGACTTTCATGTGACAGTCCATTAAACTGGTTGCTTTGCACCTAGTGTATCAACGTCGGCTTCACCTTCATGTTCAAAGCATTGACCCTCGGCTTTGCAATGTTATTAAAGTGATGAGGGCCAATAATACTAGTAGCATCTGCCAGAGTGCGTCTCCTTGGGCCTTCCTCCTCAGCCATCTTTGTGCTTTGATTGGATGCTTCCGGTGAGGGTTTCAAAAGTCTCTCAAGAGAGGGGAATAATTCTCTAGATGGTCTTCTAACTTTCTTCCCTCTCCTTTCACTTAATCCTTCAAGAAGAGGTTGTTGATGTTTCTTACTCCTAGTATGAATTACCTCCTGCATACACAAGAAACAAAACCCTAAATAACACTTTTATATAAAAATAAAACAAAAACAAAAATCAAGTCAAATTCAATCAATAATCACACTACTTGAATAGTTAAACCAATGAGTCCCGACAACGATGCCAAAAACTTGTTAACACTCTGGCAAGTGTACCAGATCATATCAAGTAATATTAAAACGGTAAGTCCGAGTATCGTCTCCCAAAGGACTCTTAGGCCTAAACATTTGTGTGATGACTTGACATCGTAAGACTTGAATAAACAATAATTTGAGTTTTAAATGCAAAACAGAAAATAAACATGCATGCAAAGTTTGATCAATTGACAATTGAACGATATAGATTGATACATCAAGGCTTGATGCATTCTTGTAGATCCGATGATGGAAATGAATGGAACAGTACTAGGCAGATGCAGATCTGGAACAGTTGTAGAAACCAGATTTGCAATGGAGGTTAGCTTGAAGAGATGATTACAACTCAGAAGGCCTCCACAATAGGAAGGAAGTTGCAATGGAGGAACAAGCAACGAAGGTGACTTTCGGTGAAGAGAATTGACAACCAATTTCTGCAGAATTTCTTCATATAGCCAAAAGTGATTACATGGTGCAGCCAAGGTGAGTTTTATAGACTCCTCACTCTTTGGCCGGTGATGGAAAACGTGCCCATGAAATGTGGATCAGACTCCACGTGTCTAGACATGTGCTAAATGTGCCAAGTTTCTAGAAGCCTACATGTATTACATGTGACGTTATTTCTGATATGAAAAGATTCCCAGTGCACCCCTCTGTCAAGCTAATCTCACCCCTGCATGTGTGTAAATGTCTCTTTTACCCCTCTCCATGTTTTGGCAGCTTTGTAGGATCTCCTTGATCTCCAATTTCCCATCCAAAGATAGCAAAAAGTACTGGACCTTTTGGAGAGTACTCTTGTTGTATTTTCTTGATCATTCCTCGAGTGATAGGACCTTGATGTGTCACTATGCCATCCCTTCGCGTATCATCTCCTCCCTCTTGAGAAGGATTTGACCTCAAATCCATAGAAACATCTTCTTCGTCAGAATCATAACCTGCAAAAGGTTTAAGGTCAGATACATTAAAGGTAGAATGGACTCCATAGGATGGCGGAAGATCTATTTGATAAGCATTGTTATTTACCCGCCGTATCACTCTAAAAGGTTCATCTCCTCGAGGATTGAGTTTGGATTTTCTTAGTTGAGGAAACCTTTCCTTCCTAAGATGTATCCAAACTAGATCACCTTCCTTGAAGATCAACTCCTTTTTGCCCTTATTATGCTTTTTGGCATACTTCTCATTTTGATGTTGAATTTGATCACGAACCCTTTGATGTAATTCTTTGATAAAATTAGATTTAGATACCCCTTCTTGATGAACAAAGTCAAAAGAAGTTGGAAGAGGTATTAAATCCATAGGTGTTAAAGGGTTGAATATAGACAACTTCAAAAGGAGAAATTTTAGTAGTTCCATGAACTACTCTATTGTAAGCAAACTCTACATGAGGAAGGTACTCATCCCAAGATTTGTGGTTACCCTTTAGAACTACCCTTAGTAATGTGGAGAGAGATCTATTGACTACTTCAGTTTGACCATTTGTTTGAGGATGGCAAGTAGTAGAAAAAGATAACTTAGTCCCTAATCGAGAGCATAAGGTTCTCCAAATGTGACTAAGAAATTTAGCATCTTTATCCAAAATTATTACTTTAGGTGGACCATGAAGTTTAACCACATCTCTAAAGAATAGCTTTGCAATGTTGCTTGCATCATCTATTTTGTGGCAGGGTATAAAATGAGCCATTTTGCTAAATCTGTCCACTACCACAAATATAGAATCAAAACCCCTAGCAGTCTTAGGAAGTCCTAATACAAAATCCATACTAATTTCTTCCCAAGGGGTTAAAGCAACATGCAAAGGAGTGTAAAGTCCATGAGGCATTGATTTAGATTTTGATTCCAAACAAGTGATACACTTAAAACAATGCCTTTGAACATCCCTTCTCATGTGAGGCCAAAAGAATTTCTCTTTTAACATGCCAAGAGTCTTCTCTACCTCAAAATGTCCCATTAATCCTCCCTCATGTGTCTCCTTGACAAGGAGCTTCCTATGTGATCCTTGAGGAATACAAATTTTTCCTTCTTTAAAAAGATATCCCTCTCGCACATAAAAACCTCCTTGTGACTTGTTGAGACATTCTTCATACATATGAGAAAATTCAGGATCTTGTGAATACAATTCAGTTATGTTATCAAACCCAAGAATTTGAGCTCCCAATGTGACTAAAAGGTTAATCTTTCTTGATAGAGCATCAGCCACAACATTGGACTTTCCTTTCTTGTATTTGATAACATAAGAGAATTGTTCAATGAATTCTAACCACTTAGCATGCCTCTTTTGCAACTTGTGTTGACTCTTCAAATATTTTAGTGATTCATGATCACTATGAATGACAAACTCCTTGGAAACAAGGTAATGTTCCCAAGTTTGAAGAGCCCTCACAAGAGCATAAAGTTCCTTGTCATAGGTGGGATAATTACAAGAAGCCCCATGAAGTTTTTCACTAAAATAGGAAATGGGATGTCCCTCTTGTAATAAAACCGCACCTATTCCATGTCCTAAAGCATCGCATTCTAACTCAAAAGTTTTTGAAAAGTTGGGAAGAACTAGAATGGGTGCTTGAGTGAGCTTCTCTTTGAGTAGCTCAAAAGCTTTTTGTTGTTTGTCTCCCCAAATAAAAGTAACATCCTTTTTCACCAACTCATTGAGGGGTGAAGCTAGACTAGAGAAGTTAGGTACAAATCTTCTATAAAAACTTGTCAATCCATGAAAACTCCTAACTTCTCCTACATTCTTTGGGGGAGGCCAATCTTGGATAGCCTTTATTTTCTCAGGGTCAACATGAATCCCATTTTTATTGACTACAAAACCTAGAAAAATGACACTGTCAACACAAAAAATGCATTTGTCAAGATTTGCAAACAATTTGTTGGTTCTAAGAATTGTTAAAACAATTCTCAGCTGTTTTTCATGGTTTTGCAAATCTTGACTATAGATCAAAATGTCATCAAAATAAACAACTACAAACTTCCCAATGCAATCCCTTAGAACATGATTCATAAGTCTCATGAATGTACTTGGGGCATTTGTAAGACCAAAAGGCATTACTAGCCACTCATATAAACCAAACTTAGTCTTAAAAGCAGTTTTCCACTCATCTCCTTCTTTAATTCGAATTTGATGATATCCACTCTTAAGATCTATTTTTGAGAAAATTTGAGCCCCATGTAATTCATCTAACATGTCATCAAGACTAGGAATGGGATGTCTGTATTTTATTGTGATGTTGTTGATAGCCCTACAATCACAACACATACGCCACTTTCCATCTTTTTTTGGTACCAACAACACAGGTACATAACATGGACTTAGAATTTTTTGAACCAAGCCTTTATCTAGTAGCTGATGAAGGTTGAAAAACAGTTATTTTAATATGTCATTTTAGACCTAATTACGCCCTTTACTACTTAGAATGAGCTTAGAATCAAGCAAAACTCAATAAATGAGTCTGTAGAGAGTCAAAAGCTGTTTTTAGCGATATTATGCTTGTTTTGCATTGCTTTGTAGCATTTATGAGAAAATGAAGAATGGAGTTGAAGATAAAGGTCGTAGACTCACGAAAAGAGAAGAAAATTGAAGATTTGAAGAGTCGACGCACCGCCCGGCGGCAACTTACACCGTCGGGCGGTCCAGGGCGAGGAGTAGGCACTGGTGTTGGCGTTGGGCGGTTTTTAGGGAAACCGCCGAGCGGCAACTTGTACCGTCGGGCGGTTTTGAGGTTTATGGGAAACCGCCGGGCGCCACACTTGTTCCGCCGGGCGGTGGTCTGCTAGGCTTGGGCCTGTTTTCTAGTTGCGCTCCTCATCTATAAATACCCCTATTGCGAGTTCAAAGTCATTCTTTTGACAGAACGGGGCGGCCAGACCTAATTTTGCTCTCTGGAGAGAATGATGAGCTGTCGCGGCCCACACAAATTTAATTGCATATTAGAAATGCAGTATAGCTAGGAAGTGACTCCTAGGTCGTCTCACAAGGACCAACTGTGGTTCAGAAACAGGTCTAACACAGTGGGGGGGTTTGAAAGTGGTTTAGTAAATGCAAACTACTAAATTAAAATGGAAATTAAACACAACCAAGCATAATTAAAAATATTAAAGTAAAGACTAGAATTACAATAATAATGCAAGGTAAGACACTAAGGAAAATAACATGTTGGCAAATAATTAAACAAGTATTGCATATGGAAATTGAAGCATGGAATTAGCATAAGAAATTTAAGCAGCCATGGAGCCCTCCTTCAAACCAAGGAATCAACACCTAATTCATCAAAAGCAAGAAAGAAAAAAAAAATGAATGACCGTGGCCCTTTCTTGATGAATCTGTGGCAACAGCATCAAATTTTCAAGCACGTGAGATGCTTAAAAAGAAAAGCAAGCTATATTTCTAAAAGAAACAAGCTTTGACCGTAACACTTCTTACATTCCAAATGAATCAGCACGTAAATTGATGCACCGACTTTAGCATTAAAAATAATTGAACAGTGCCTCCAAAATAATTCCAACATGTAACTTTTCTCCAAGCAATGAGTGTCACCGAGTGGTAGGTCCCTTCTCACCAACTTATATGCAAATGAGCTTAAATAAAACTTTGTTTTAGCTTGTTCTTCCCAAGGAGAAGTACCCTGCGACCGAAAGATGCATCAGTGCTGCAGCCACCATGGAATTTCAACGCCTACTCCATGTGCTCTTCAAAGAAAAAGAAATGAAAATGAACATGTGCTACACCAATTCATGCTTCAGATTAAATTCTCCTTCACGTGGGGTCCACTTGCTCCAATGAAATTAAATTTTTTTTCCAAGGTCTCTATCACAATAGACCATCATATGCTTACCTACTTCAACTACTCACTTTGCCAAAAGGAATTTTGGGTTCTCTCTCCCCAATAAGCTGCAGCCAAGCACGGTGATGGCAAGTCAATTAACTAAAATTCTTCTCTTCAACCTAAGCACCGTACCAACACATATATTCCCAATGCAAAGAAGAAAAAAATCACTCCAAGCAAACTTCCCTCAAACCGAGAATGTGCAGCACTTTTCTTCTCCCTTCACCAAACTTTTTAAAAGCAAAAATAAAAGTAAACTTTGGGGTGTGGAAGTTGTCAACGTCCAGCCTTCATTCAACACAAAGAACCGTGAGTTCATTCCATTCCATAAGAAATTAACTTATAAAATAACAAAATGTTGAAGCAACTCCAAAAACCAAGCTAGACATCAACGTATAGGCAAGTGAATGAAGAAATTCTAACTTCCAGTAGCCGTGAATCAACACATAAGAGGGAGAAAAGATGTGTTTCTTTCATTCAACAAAGTCAAACAGCATTGGCATAAAGAAAAGAAAGTAAAGTGTGCTCATCCTTCCATCATAGAAATGACCGAGAATCACCTTCATACATTCAAGAGTTCCCCAAAGAAAACGCTCCAAGCAAGAATGCAAAGTGTAGTGTGATGGCTATTTTTTTCAATGACAAACCAAAAATGAAATTCCAGCACAAGAAAATGAAAAGGAAAGTGCAAATGTTCTTCTTCATTCAACCATCAGATGAAACCGAGAATAACCCATGTTTTTCCAGCACAAGACCGTTCACCAGCCAAGCAAAGAAATATATATCTGTCCAAGTGACGGCTGGTCCCCCAAGGAATCCCTAGGTCTGAAAAATTTATTCCCAAATAGGTGGGGTCCACCTACAATAAAACCCTAGGGCCATGTCATATCCCTTTACAATTGGGCCTAGTCTATCACTGCCAAACATTGGCCCAAAAAAATACAAAACTTAGTTTAAAAAGCCTAATCTACTAAATTAAAATTTGACTAATCCTAAAGTGTCTTTGTGGAGAGTCTTGAATGAATTGATGTCCTCTTTAGTGTCCAAAATTGTATCTCCAAAATTTTCCTGTAATTAATAATGCAAAAAATTAGCTCAGAATATTCAAATTAATTAAAATTAGAATCTCCAGTCAAATTAAGCACTATTATCAAAAATGGGAAAATACCGAACATTTCAGAACAATTCCCTGATTAATTCTAGCACAATAAACCAAGTGAAATCAATAAAATATCGACTCATCAGAGGATCTCTTGGATGCTTAGGCTCCTTTTCATCTTTTCTAGGGTTTTCTTTTCCATTCTTCTTCCATTTTTCATCTAGATTCACCATGAAAATGGTGAACTAAACCCTATTGTTGTTGGGGGAAACAATGTAATCTTTTGATACTTTCTTTTATTGAAACTCTTGATTATTTATATGGTTTCCATATGTTTTGATTGTCAATTGTTGGGTTCTCATCTGTGCTTAATGTCTTTATCATTTAACTCATTCGATAACTGATGTTTGTCTTTATTGATACGGGGACGTACTGTAATGTCATGAACTGGTGAGTAATTTCTTGATTATGCAATATCACCTAGGGATAGGGGTATGACGATCAATTGCATTTAAATTCTGCTCTATAATGCGGTATTAATTGCTAGGGGAGGCTAGGGATAGCAAGCTAGTAATTAGTATTAGGCTATTTTCGCCGAGGGATCGGGTTAAGGGTAGGCTAAGAAAGTTGCAT